>NC_092868.1:6933896-6980832 GCF_032062135.1 Pyxicephalus adspersus
CCTGCGCCAGAAACATTTAGGCCTCTGCCACTCCTCTGTGCATGGCCTGCCACTTCTCTGTCTGACATACTTTTACTTGAACTAAATAAATTTAAAGCAAATTAAAACCCACCTAAAAGTGACAAATGTTTTTTTATTTTTGTACAGAAATAGGCCACTAAATGCTTTTACCACAAATAACTGCAACGGTGAAAAACCGCCTTTGTATATTAAAGTAACTTGTGAACCTTTATCTTGTAGGTTTCACTTATTTGTAGCCCAACCAGCAGCACAGAATGACCTTTCTTACATTCTCAGGATCATATGCTTAGTCAGTAAGATCAAAAAGCTCTAAAAAAGCTTCTAGTCCTATGTGGACCTTATGAAGAACTGAGGTATTTTCCCTCGCTCCCATATCATAGCAGGCATTAACTAAGCACTAGCACTGTCACATGGGCAGAACAGGAGAGAGTCAAATCCTTAACCGTACCTGGAGGTACTTGGCATTCCTCTACTCTCCTGTTGACCTAACGAAGCCGGAAGGGGAATATACACCTTCAGTGACTTGACGAGTTACATTGCCCAATTGTGCTTTACAAGAATTTTTACAAAATGATTAGAATTCTTGCAAAAAAAGGATTGTAAGGCTATGAGCACACATCTTACCTGATAGTTTCTACTGCCACTAAAAATGCTGTACACACGGCCCACGCCAGTTCCATGGAGAGGGTTGGAGGAAGATGAAAGTGCACCATTGCAGTGTCGCCTTCACCATAGGAAAATACATGGGTGCCCCAGCTTGGCCAGTCATCATCAGTCATTAACTGCTAGGAATTCAGTAAGCTATAAATTGCATCTGACAGTTAGGGAAGATCTTTGCATATAATAGGGTATTTTACTGATAAGATGTAGAAACATCTCAGGGGAGAAAACTCAGAAGAAAAGTTTACTAAATCTTTACTAGGGTTACCCTGATGTTCGCTGTTGTAAACCCCTCCCCCCCAACACCTCCAAATAACCGCACAAACACCAACTTTGGAACAAAAATGGCCGACACAGCTGTCCTTTATTGTAAAATATTTTAAATATTATCCAAAGTTTTGATTTTTTCACTTTATTATTATTAGCCAGTATATATATAGTACGGGCATAATATGCAGCACTTTACAATGTCCATTGTCATATCAATAACTTTCCCTTAGAGAGGCTTACAATCTAATGTCCCTACCATAGTCATATATCATTACCGTAGTCTAAGGACAATTTTATAGCAAATGCTGATTCACTTAACGGCATGTTTTTTTGGCATGTGGGAGGAAACCGGAGGGCCCAGAGGAAACCCATGCAGGCACAGGGAGAAAATACAAACTCCTTGCAAAAAACAAACTCCTTGCCGAGATTCCAACCTGTGAACTAATGCCACAAAGGGCAGAGGGTTAACCTCCAAGCCAACTGTGCTGCTCACGCCTAATATAAATAACAATAACTTAACTGTAACTTAACCCAACTAATATTATTCAAACATGATATTTTTATAGCTGCTGTACCTAGAAGGCCTCCAAAACCAAAAATTGTTAGGTCAACCAAGCCTACTATAACTTGTTATGTTTGGCTCCCAGCTGCCAAACCCTGACTTAGGTGCCATTATCAGCTGTACGCAGACACATCCCCAGCCCCATTGTATATCTCAGAAGACACCCATACCGCAGACAGGTTCCCTAAACTCTCCAGCATCTCAAAACCACTGCCTTCTAGTAACCCAACGGCCCCATTCCCAAAACAAACTTTCCCCTTTTGCATCATTCCAAACCAAAAAAGCAGTGGGCAGGTGGAAAATTTTCTCCCTACCAGTCCCAACTGACCATGCCCATTCCTTCACCTCAACTTTTTTCACCTCTTCTTAACCCCTTCTTTCCCCAGCCTACCTGCAAATTAGCTGAAACCCAACTTTCCTTCTATTATTTTCCCTAACACTTTATTTGCCGGCAGCCCTTATCACCCTCATCATAAAGCCTCTGTGCCTATTATTTCTCTACCGGCTCTGAGCCTTTCAGGACCACATAAACATAACAATATTAGAAGAAATAATAAGTACAACCTTCAGAAGACTTCATGCTAAAAGACCAAAAGAAAACATTCTTGTGGAAAAAAAAATAACATACCATTTATGTTATTTAGCATAACATTTACAAATAAGCATATAAATAGTTACCTCCTGACTGTAACGTGTACCCTAAAAACTGATCCAATTCCTTTAACAATGGATGTGATTTTTTTAAATTATGAGATATGTGTTGCATTTTAAACTCCATTTTTCACAATATTAATTATAGTTGAATATTTTTGGCGCAGTGCAAAGCTTTGTAGCCCCTGCCTGACTATAGCTATGTGATTGTATATAGCTTCATATGTATAATAAAGGAATGGAGAGTTGGTGTATGGGATGGCTCAGTGATTAAGAGGAATATATTGCATTTAATAACATGCAAGAACTGATTTACTTTTCTAAGAGAAAATTGACTTTGCACAAAAAGTACTCTTTATCTCTGTTAATCAATCCGAATGGGAATTTGATTAAAAAGTGAAATGTTGATAAACAAAGTGAAATAAACAAACAAAATTACTATTTACATTAATTTTACCTGGCTATGATTTGAATAGAACAGAGGTTTATTACTCTACATTAACATTTTATGCCTTCCCTCCATCCTAATAAAACATAACTGATACATTAGTCATGGACAAACTTTATAATCCTCTTCAAATGGTTGCTATTTTATGATCACACAGGTAATATTACAAAGGTAATACCCTCTACTCTTTTAGTAAGTCAGTCCCAATATGACATATTTCTATACAACTATTTGGATTATTTAGTCACTTCTCTGAGTTCAGCTGTTCTGCATCAATTTATTATTTTGAAAATTAGTGATAGGAAAAATCACATTCATCCATATGTGGATAGCTCAACACTTGTTTTAGTCGTAGATTCATCAGGCCGTTCGCTGAAAAGGTTTTCCAACCTGGCTGGCATGGACTTTAAAAAACCTTTCTTGAAATCTTGAGAAAATAGCACATAGACCAAGGGATTGATGCAGCTGTTGAAATAAGCCAAGCAGACACAAATTTCAGAAATGATCATGTTAACTTTCCAGTATTTGATGTTGTCAGAAACAAATGGCCAGGTATTGTATGGAAACCAACAGATGAAAAAACAAAGAACAATGGCAATGATGACTTTTAAACGTCCTTGAGATCCTTTTGGTCTTTTAAGAGATTTGGCTTTGTAGATAATCAGAATATAGGAGATGGTAATTAAAACAAAAGGGAATGAAAACATACATACATTTTGAATGATAAACATCTTATCAATCGTTTGATTATCCCTATCACTTCTAATCCAAGCGTCATATTTAGGAAAACAGTCTGAGTTTCCTCCACTGGTGTAGTGTTGTACAACATGCGGCACACTACTCAACAAACAAAGCAACCAAGTGCATGCTGCAACAATGCTGGCCATTCTACGTGTCCTGTATATTCTACTCCAAAATGGCCACATTATGGAGACACAACGGTCCACGCTGATGACAGTCAAAAAATACACACTGGAAAACATATTGATGAACATCACAGTCATGCCAAATTTACAAAGATCTCTATCCAAATATGTTTCCCAGAACATAGCCCATTGTACAATACGGAAAGGAAGGGCGAGGTTGCAGATTATATCGGCAATGGCCAAGTTGAGGAACCATACAGAACTGACGGTTTTCATCTTGAAGCTGGCAACCCAGATGACTAAACCATTTCCTATGACTCCGATAATTAGCGTGATGCTGTAGCAAACGATGGAGAGAATCTGTATAAATTGATAGGCTTTAAATAAAGGCATAAATGTTCCAAAGAATTCAAATAAATCGGAATAATCTGTTTCATTTGACAGATCATCAAAGCCGTCTTGAGTCCAAGTTTCCATGTTTTTTTTTTTTTTTTTTTTGCTAAAGCAGAAAAAAACAATTTAAATTGTGTAAATAAGTAAATTAACTAAAAAAATTACCTACTAACTACATATTGGATGTTGTTAAAAAAATATTTAATGTATTTATTTTTTTAATATTCGTTACCTTACCTAAGAATGGGTTCTTTTAAAGGTTCTTCTCACTGGGAAGTCAATAATGACAATGAAGATTTTTCCTTAGCACTTTGCTCAAAAATATTGTATATTTGGCTTTTCACTCTTATCACTTTGAACTGCTTTATCTGAATCTCAGAGTTAAAACAAAACTCACATGACACAGATATGATCATTGATAATGTTTAAAGAGATGTAACGGAACATTTGAATACATTTATTAATTCAAATGTGCTCAAATGTGCACAATTTAAATAATGTAGCCCTGTATTCATTAACATATTTTAAAGTCAATCAATTTAACAACATACATTTGACTTCAGCCATTTACAGGTTCCAGCTATTCACAATCTCTTATTAGCAGACATTACGGGCACTATTTATAAAACAGGAAATATTACATTCTCCTAAACATTCCCTAGTGGGAATTTCTCAGGTTAATGTTTTTAAATGGCAGTAATTTATTTCCACCATAGGGGGTTCACAGTGCATCAGGGTATAACCAAAATGCATAGCTAAATTAAGGAAATTGGTGGAACTTATAGTACTGCATTTATATAGGGCTCTCAACCCATCAGGACGTACCCCAAGAGGGCCTAGCTAAGTTAGGGAAATTGGTAGGACTTACACTACTACATTTTTATGGGGTTATCAACCCATCAGGGCAGACCCGGAGGGTATAGTTCAGTTAAGGAAATTGGTGGGGCTTATACTGTATAAATATATAATTGCGATGTGACTAAAATGATTGCAGGAGAGAAATAAAAACTGTAAATCTACCCAAAAATATGTTCTGCTGCTCCTTGCCTTAAATGATGATGCTAAGATTCCTAACTCGTGAAGTCTTTGTCCAAGCCTTCATCCAAGAACAACTCCAGGTTCACACATGGCTAAAACTTTCCTGACCATCCTTGCTGGTCAGTGGAGGCCTGTTGACTTTTCATTGGAATATAGCCACTTCTGCTCAAAAATTGCATATTAAACTATTCATCCAAGACATTGGACCTGATTTATTAAAGCTCTTCAAGGCTAGAAAGGATACACTTTCAATGTGAAAGCTGGGTAATCCAGCAAACATTGAATAGATTTATTCAAAGTCATTTGCTAGCAAATGTTTTGAATCCTGGACTAGATCCAACCAGAAAGTGTACCTTCTCCAGCCTTGGAGAAAGTTTTATAAAATCAGACCCATTAAGTCAGAAACTACCTCCCTCACACTGAAAACATACCCTTGGTCCTCAGACTATGCCTAAATGGTTGATGGACCTATCATAATGGTGATGGTTCAGCTATACCCTTCAAGCAACACTTGTTAAGAAGTGTAGGGATGAGCATTATAGCTGAAGCTCTCTCTACATTTTATTCTCCAAAACTCTATATTCCCAGTGTAAACATTTTTTTATGTCAGACGTATCAGCCATAACGTTATTATCTTGTGAATAGCAGTTACAGGATAACATCACAAAACTGCTTGTACTAAGATCAAAACCTCCTGATATTTCATATTTATCAAACAGAATATTGAGTATGTCATATGAAACGTTTATGTCAGCCCATCCCCATTTTTTTTTTCTTCATTGGCTGTTTTGGATGATAATTCATGCTATTAGTCCCTTGTGACCTGAAATAGCATTTTTTTATATACAAAATGACATAGTTGCTAAATTAAAAAAAAGAACTTTGATTAGCTAATATAAAACAGATTTAAATAGTCCTCTCCTCACTGTATATTTAGAAACTACTCACTAGGGATGAGCGAGCAAGTTTTTAAAACTCAATCTCGCTGTGAATTCGGCCGTTCTCGCTTACCGAATTTTAACCTCTAGTGCCGGGGATCACAAATCTCCTCAATGAATGCGACCCGAGGCAGAGCTAGTGGTACATGACTTTGAAGTGACAAATTTTTTCTATTTCACTCCTTAGCCATGCTGGAAATAGACTTTATAACTTGAGGAATCCCTGGTACATAATAGGAAAATCTATGCAGAAGAGTTTGCAGGTAAAATTTAGGTAAAATCAAGATATGCATAAGCCAAAACATCTGGATAAATTGCACAGTAGAATTTCACTTCAAGTAGTATTCTACAATTTTTTCTAGTAAAAGTAAATTTCAGATTGTCCCTCATCACAAAAAATGGTGTTGGAATTACTTTAAACCAATCAAGTAGATTGAAAAATTGAATTTCAAATTGAAATGTAACAAAATTAGAATTTTACCCTCATCCTTAATTTCATATTTTGTCTGTTTGATTTCTGGTATAGGAATTCTAAGTAGCAATGAAACAGCAATGCCAGCTTACAGCACAGATAGTTCTGGCAAAAATTTGGGAGTTATTTTAAATAAACTGAGACTGGTAAAAGGATTTTGAAAAACATTTCCTAGCTCGTCAAATTTTTAAAAAACAAGTCCTGGCTGTAATACGTGTCTAGTTGCATATGCCTGTCTTAATTCTGCATCAATTACCCTCAATTAAATTCAATTTAGTCTTTTTTACGTCTTTTATCAATTTTGCAAAAAAGTAAATTGAATTGTAGCAAAAATCACAAAAAGAGCAAATACCAGCACTTACAGCTTTGAATGAAAATCCAATTTATTTTTAATTATATCAGAATATATAGTTGTTTTTGCAAAGTTACTTATTAATCTTATAATAGAGGAAATAGAAGTTATTAAAAAAAGCAACATTTTTCATTTTTTGGTATAAAGCATACTAAATTCAAGGTTTATTAGCATATTGTATCAAAACAAACTAAAAATATTTAAAAGTAAATCCCTTTAGGATAAAAATCAAAGCTTGTTAAAATTGATTTAATTTTTACAAATTTGTTTTATAATATATTATATATATTATATTTTATATTACATTATATTGTAACATGGTTACCGTCATCATTTTGTTTAAACCTGTAGTCAAAACGTATTTATTTAGCATACAGCTAAAGGCAAAAATTGACAATCTCTTGTCGGGTTTGTATTGCTATTTGTGTCCTCGTTTGGTATATTTACATTATTTAATTGTTATGATCATCAATATCACTGCTGTGGAAAGTAAGGGGTTAATCTAAAAAATTGAAATGTTATCAAAACAGAAAAATGTATATCTTGCAATTGGGATATTTGTTCCATTGACATCTAAAAGCTGTTTTTGCTCACATTGGAAAGATATAATTTTACGTTCTTTTGAATCTATAGAAAATATAAAAATATTCACCTAATAGGGAAAATGGTATGAAAATACAGTAATTTTAGCCATTCCATTTGGTATTCAAAAAGTTTTATCTTTAAATAAACATTCACAAAATAAAAAAAATATATAATTCTCGGCATTCCATACGTTTCCAAAAGTGAGCCTTTGGTCTTCAGTGAAATACAGGGTCCCACACATCTCTAGGGCTGAAGAAAGGGATTGATTTGCTTCATAATATATTACTTGACATATCATTGTAGAAGTCAGTCCTTTCAACCTAGCACTTTTTTAATTGATCCAGAAAGCTATGAAATAGGAAATATTAAAAAAGCACAAACAGGTAATCCTAGTACTATTCAAAGCATGGATGTTTCCAGGTTTGCATTGGTATGCATAGTAGCGCCACCATCTCTGTAGGCCAAATCTGAATCTTCATTGAAGGCTTTGTTCAGTGTGGCTGGTAAAGACTTGATAAAATTTTTCTTGAAATCATGGCAGAAGAAGACATAGATAATGGGGTTAATGCAACTGCTGAAATAAGCTAAGCTGACACAAATTTCAGCAATGAGTCTGTCAAGGCTTCCATACCTTGCATTGATAGTTATGAAAGGCCAGGTGTTATAGGGGAACCAAAAGATGAAGAAGCACATTACGACAGCTACCATGAGTCGAAGGGGGCGTTGGGATTTGTTTAGTTTCCTAAGCTTTCTGATTTTGAAAAAAACCAGGGTATATGATATCAAAATGATTGTGAACGGGAAAGCAAACATACATATATTTTTGATGATGAACATCGTGTTCCTAATCTTTATCTTTTCTTCCTCATCTTCAAAGTACCAATGTTTAGGATAACACTCTGTGATTTCTTCAAAAAAATGGTTGAACAGAACATAGGGGATGCTGGTGAGGAGGCTTAACACCCAAGTTAATATAGAGATGATCCATGCTTTTCTGGGTGTTCTGTGTATTTTGGTCCAGATTGGCCAAAAAACAGAAACGCATCGGTCAATGCCAATGATGGACATAAAGTAGACACTAGTTGACATATTTATGTAAAGAAGAGTTATGCCGATGGTGCAGAGATAATGATCGTATGGAATATCAAAAAACAAAGCCCACTCTGAGATCCTCAGAGGAAGAGAAATACACGTAATGAAGTCAGCGATGGCCAGGTGGAGAAACCATAATGAGCTGACGGTCTTCATCTTAAATCCAGCAATCCAGATGACTAAACCATTTCCTATTATACCCAAGACTAAGGTAACACTGTACCATATAATGGACATTATTATGATGATTTTAATATTAATGTAAAAAATGTATTCATCTGGAACGGAAGAAGTCCTATAAAAAAAATAAATAAAATCTAATAATTTATCAATCCCGAAAGCAACAATTTAATTATGAAAATATAGATTTCTCAATGATTTATCAAATCTTTTTTTGGTATTATTCTTCAGCCATTGTGCCTGATTTATTAAAGCTCTCGAAGTGAAGCTGGGTAGTTCAGCAAACCTGAAACGGATCTGGTTCAGAATATAAAACATTGCTTGCAAATTACGTTAAATAAATACATTCCAGGTTTGCTGGATCATCCAGCTTCACTGATGTAAGTGTATCCTTTCCAGCCTTGGTAAGCTTTATCAAATCATGCCCATTATATCTATAAAATGTCCCAATCATAAACCATTTGATAAAGCAGTGAATCTGATATTAGCCAAACATTTTCTGGTATAGGGTATGTCAGATGTCTGGGGTTTCAAAAGGCAGTGAGTGAATGTTTGGTGAATGTCATATTTACTGCTTCAAAAATAAATAACCTTGACGGGAATCCTTAATACAGCACTAATACCTACAAACTACACTCCTAGAACTAGACAACTCTATAAAAGTCTTTTGAATTGCCTATTTACAGGAAAGGACCCTTGCTCTATGTGTGGAAGCAGAAGTCTTCAAAAGTTCTCACTTTATAGTTCTCATGGCTTTGTTTTTCTATAGAATTTAGCAATGGCTCTTCATATGCACCATCTTTCCCTTCAAGCACAATTCACTATGATATAGATTTTTATTTCTCTCATTTCCTTTATTAAAAAAACTCAAACTATGGACCTGATTTATAAAAGCTCTTCTAGACTGCAGAAGATAAACTATCATGGGAGAACCTGGGTCATCCAGTATATTAAAAGTGTAAATAATTGAAAACTAAATGGTTTATAATTAAAGAATAATCTCTTTTTATGCAAGTAACAACAAAAATATAAAATATTCATTGTCGAAAACAATTACCTGTTTTGATCATCCAAAACCTCGTCTGAGGTGCTCATGTTCATGCTGAAATGAAAAATATATCTTTATTGTTTATCTTTAGTGTACATGTTATTTTTTTACCAAAATTTTACAGCCTAAGGTGTAAGAAATTTTGGCACAGATTAAATCCAGTTAGATTGGTCAAGGAATGTGACCAGATCAATTACAAATTCATTTTTGTTTTTCAATGACAGGTATAGTGGGGCTCATACAGCCCATAAAGCCCCCAACTTTCACTGGTATACTATACTGTCAATGACATTGATGTTGGATCAGACAATGTGCCTGTTAATGACAGTAATATCAGATCAGAACTTGAACTGCTCAAATTTGCATAAATCGAGGAATTTGACTGGATTAGGAAATTCCAAATCAGAATTAATTTTTTAAAGAAACCCACTATACATTTCAATGACAAGTATAGTAGGGCTCATCCCATCCATCCACTGGACAATGGAAGCTGTTAAAGTCCAACAGTCTACTAAATATCAATGACAATGATGTTGGTTCAACCAGTATACTTGCAAATGACAATAATGTCACATTGGAACTCGAATTGCTCAAAGTTGGATCAGATCAGATGAGGAAATTCCAAATCACAATTCATATTTTTTTTATGAGCCCTACTATACCAATTCGTCCACTAGCTCAGATTGGAACTGCCTGACCACCACTAGTAATAAAACCTCCATTCATCCCTTCACACATGGTAATCCTTAGAATGGTGGATAGTAGCTTTCATTTTTGTTCCCTAAAGCAGCCTATCTACAGTCCACATGAGCATGCTTCATCCTCCTTAATACAAAAGGGGTGGGGGCAATATTTTTTGCATTATTTAGGCATTGTAGAAACCAGATATATCACAATATGCAATTCAATGAAATACTGGTAAAGAAAGGAAAAACCTCTGTTCACTGTCAAATATTGTAGGTTTACTTAGACGTGAGGCTACAAAATAAAGATAGAGATTAGATAAGTGTATGCACGGAGGCCCCCCAGCTGTGAACCAAGGTTGATCTCAAGCCTCAACCGAGGGCTATTAAAGCCGAATCCCAGAGCCAACTAGGGCTCCAATATACAAGTAATGTCAACTAAGGATTTGCACAATAAGCATAACATTAATATTATCTATCGACTCTGAACAGAATAACAACTTTCCTAGCCTGTCCTGTTGAAGACTTCACTTTACAGACAGGAATTCAAAGAATCTCCTGGTACATGTGGCCTGAATTATGAAAACTCTCCAAGATTGGAGTGAATACACTTTCATTGGTAAACATTTGTGATCCAGAAAACCTGGGATTGATATAGTCTAGGATTGAAAACATTTACTAACAAATAGCACATTACTATTAGGAAATCCATTCCAGGTTTGCTGGATCACCAGGCTCTTCTCCTACAAATTTTGCTAGCAAGCAAACCTGTAATTTAAAAAAGTTCTAAATTGACCCCATAGACATACAAGCATCATCTCACTTTAGTAATCAATGATCAATAACCATAGAAATAATGATTCATTGCTGGATACCATGAATAACCATGAAAACCACTATGAATATTATGCAAGTTCATAGCTAATTGGTTCTTATATATATGTGTTACCAGCAATGGTCCACTCCCTTATCCCTTTCATTGATCATTTATTCATGGAGTCAATTAAAATCGAGAAATTCCTGTTGAAAATACCTGTAGAATTATAAATGTTCAACATGATTGATCTGAGATCTGCTCAGACACACAGCATCCATTAGAAAATCCCTATGTCTATCTGTACATGTTAAATATTCAATAAAATCATTTTGTTCGTAGAAGGATACCTGTCATCAAATATTGAAGTCTCGTTGCCCATTGTTTAATTTTTCAAGAAATGTTTCTGTCGAAGTTCTCAAAAGACAAAATGCCAAAGTCACAAGGAAAATAATGTGATCTTTTATTTAGTTTGTTCTGTTAAAAGCAGTTTATAATCTTATCACTGAATTTCCTTATCTTCACATGCTTTGAAGGAAATTAGATGACACAAAATAGTAGAAACTTCACAAAATAAAATAAACACAGGCACACAGTATATTGTTAACCGTCGTTTCCCTACTCCCCATACAGCTTTAATGTTTGACTATCGGCCATCTATATGTCTATACTTTAGGTATTCTAAACCATTTTGTAATCTTTTTTACATTAAAAAAATGCTGCTGCACATCAAAAATCTATATGTTACAAAATGACACTCTGTAGCTAATTCGGCACATTTTTTACATTTATAAAAATCCTACAGCACGCCACAAATCAAAAATGTTACAAAATGACAATCTGTAGCTAATTCTCTTGTCTTCAAGAATAAACAAAGCAATTAAGCTACCTACTGCCACCCACTGACATGGAGGAGTATTACATTACTCTGACAGTCACTACAGCACGGACACTCGACAATGGTAATTGGATAATTTCCCACGGTACACCTGAAGATCTCTCACGGCACACTAGTGTGCAGCAGCACCGTGGTTGAAAATCACTGTTCTAAATAAATGGTATAATCTGTTCAGCAAAGTGATATGAGATTAAGTGAAAAAAAGGTGTATGGCTGGTATTTTTCTTCCTTCCTCATGCTTGTGTGATAGCAACTCCTTCATAACTGAGGTAGTTAAGACCTTCTCCCAGGCAAACACACCCACCTTATCCACCCACCAATACTCAGAATAAAAACAACTTGCATGTATGATACAAAATGGCCATTTATTACCACAATCTTGTTCTTTTACAGTTAACACTTCACACATATACATATATCCCATCACTAACACATAACAAACATAACAACGTAACACCAGAATCCCACATTAAGCAGCATAAACAATAAACAGGTTGCAGGTTCTCGAATACAATCCACATTTACCCATTTAAACTTGATAGTATGCACCCTATTGATATTTGTGGTTCCCAGCCACAACCCATATCAATGACTCTCCAACTACTCCCACAACCCATTTTAAACCTGCTGATACAATCGCACCACTTAGGAGACACCATAACTTTCTCTTCACCAACTCCATCACATTATCAACACCCTGCCCTTGATGACCTCAAACTTCCACACCTAAACCAACTCCCTTTGCCCAAGCCCCAGTCAGATTTGAAGGGAGGGTGGGAAACTTGTCCCTGTCTTCCAAACCTCTGACTCCGACTTCCTGTTTGCCTTTATATTATATATTGCTTATATTTCTTTTTCTCTGCTCAATTTTCCTTCCTCTAAAATCTAAACCCTGAACATTCTCTGACCTCTCCTCCCATACTGGTTTACCCTATCTTACCCACTTCGCCTTATCACTCAGTCATGTTGGCCCTCCACATAGCTCCCTTCTCCTGCTGGCTTCTGGGCTTTCTTTTTGAAAGGGACGTTTTATTGCACAAATGCACATTTTTAACTGTTTTTATTTTTGTTTTATTGTTCTATTCTATTTTATTCTATCAGAATACATGTAAAGTGCAGGCAGATATAGTAATTTACCTCTATAGTTGTAAGCTGTAAACGAAAACATAATTGGTCTTTTAAACTATTGCAACTAAATAAAACCTTTATAACTTATTTTTGTTCACCAATCACTTAAATAAATTATTTCAGTATTAAGCTCGCAGAATTAAAATGGTTTACAGGGGATCAGCACTACAACCACTTTGGGTTCCTATCTTTAGGGTCTTGGGGGAAAATCATTAAACTATTTTTGATGTGCTTTTAAAATGCATTTCAACATCTTCTTCACCATTACAAAGTTGGTACTTATCAGAAAAGGCTTTTTCCAGCATGGCTGGGATAGACTTGAAGAAGTTGTCCTTAAAGTCACGGGAAAAGAACACATAAAGAATGGGGTTGATGCAACTGTTAAAGTAGGCCAGACATATAAAAAGTTCATTTATCAGATTATCGAATTGGTAGTTTTCTTGGCCAATGTGGATGAATGGCCATGTATAATATGGAAACCAACAGATGAAGAAACACACCATTACTGCAATCACCATCTTGTAAGACTGGTGAGATCTCCTTTTCATCAGGGGTTTCAATTTATAAAAGAATACACCATAACAAATAAGAATAAAAGCAAAAGGTAACACAAACATGAAAGTAAACCTGATGAGCCGTAAACTTCTTACAAGATGAGAAAAGGCAGTAAAACTTATTTGAAGATCTTTTGGGGCGCAATCTGAAAAATTAATATACCAATAATAGGAGGCGCCAATAGGAGCACTCAAAATCAAACAAACAGCCCAAACGACTATTGATACGATGCGTGCCATTTTAAGTGTTCTGTGCGTTCTTGTCCAGATTGGCCACACGATGGACACACAACGATCAATACTGATGACAGTTAGAAAGTAGACACTGCTGCACATGCTAAAAATCAATACAAATGCACTAGTAAGACACAACTCCTTGGGATAATAAGAAATAGTAAACAAAGACCATTCAGTTATCCGGACCGGTAGAAAAGCAGAGCAAATAAAGTCAGCAACTGCCAGGTCGAGGAACCACAAGGCATTGACGGTCCTCATCTTGAATCCAGCAATCCAGATGACTAGAGAATTTCCTAGAATTCCGACAATAAATATGATACTGTAGCAAAGTATGCAAAAGACTTTAATAAACTGAAAAAGATTTGGTGGAACAAAGAGGTAAGTGTCAGTGGTTTGTTCAAAATAATAATGGGTTGATGCAGTATCATTGTCAATCGATCGATTATGCTTTGCCATCTCCATTTTTTTTTCTGCAAAAAGAAAACCTAAAATCAGTAAAATCTATATAAAATTATTTATTATTGTATTAATTCCTATTACAGCATTGCAACTTCTGGCAACATTTTCCCCCAACAAATTATACATTCCCCCAACAAATTATATAGTTTTATCTTTTGATGGTAAAGCTGTGTTCTATAGTTCAGATGTTCTGATAATGTGGACATAGAGATGACGTTTCTTCTTGCTTTGAAAAAGTTTTCTTTCTTTTTTTTTTTTTGCACTCACAGATTAATGATGCAATTTTTTTCTAGTGGTGAAGAAATCAGTGCAAAATTATTATTACTGTGTTAAAATAATAATTCCTTTGTTTTTTTTTCTTCAACTACCTGCAGTTGCCTGCTAAAAGCAAATGCAATCTATTGTGTTTACCTCTAAAGCAGTGAATCCTACACCCAGCCAAAGTCTGTAGGAGAATCTTTTAGGTCTGTTTGTTTTTAATGGCAGTGTTTCTACCAGAAACATTTTTAGCTTTTAATAAGCTTTATACGGTCCCCCAGATAATATTTTTACTTGCTACTAGGTAATATATATAAACTATTCGAAAGTTTATAATATACATAAATAAATCTATATATATATATATATATATATATATATAAAACATCATACAACGTTGTGCTATAAAATTTCCCTAATGCACAATACAAAGTTACAGTTACAGTCTGATTTAAAATGTTTGAGCGGTTTAAGATTTTCTTCTTTAGTGCATGGCAAATATTAATTTTCAAAAAAATATTAATTAAAAAGCAAGAATAACAATAAAACATGTGAGGATATTGCATTTCTTACCTGAAATAAGTTTTTTCTGTACACTGTTTTCTGGATTTTAAGCTCCAGGACAGTTCAGTAGCTAATAATTTTATTGCTACCCTTTTTCAGACTGAGCATTAACTGTGACTGTTATCTCATGATGATGAAGGGATAAGCTTGAGAATTCTAAATCTTGTATTAAAAAAAATATGGCTGAAACTTTAATATGCGATTTAGATATGTATCTTTTTTCCTACAGAACATTTTTGTTTTCAGTGCTTTAAGGGTGGTCATAAATTTTTTTTTAATAAATATTTTCCTTCTTTTTATGTTCAATTTTAAACAATAAAATGTTGACAATGCAATTTTAATTTTTTGTACAGGTAGTCCCCGATGTTACATACGAGATAGGGACTGTAGGTTTGTAGTTAACTTGAATTTGTATGTGAGTCGAAACATGTACATTATTTTAATATATTCAATTAGGACATATGTTTGTCACAACATATTATTAGGCAGTGAGGTGTATATAATCCTCAATGTAAGGTAATTACAAACAAAGCAAAAAAAAAAAACCTTATGGAGCCTAGACATTCATTAACTTCTGGAGCAAGCTGTGCTTTGATATGCAAAAAGAAACAACCCTGCAGAGTTTGCCTTGGTCATTCAAAGAGTTACAAGATGTTACAGATCAGCTCTTAAAATCACCCACAGCCTCAGCTGTGTTTAGCAAAAGATTTCTTCTGCAAGTCATGCAAACCATACCCCCATACCCCCATCAAGCCTCTGTCTTGCACACGAGCAAGCAGGGAATCCCCCGTTTGTATCTAGGAGTTGTCCGTATGTTGGATGTCCCTAACTCGGGGACTCATTTTCTTTCCTTTAACACAAGTTTCCTTTACAAAAGAAATTGGTAACTATGATCATAAAAAACAAACTAGCAAATGGTTACATAGAGCATAAATAATAATACATATTTTAAATATTAAAGCATTTTTTCATTTTATATGCTGATCATTTTATATATGTTTATCAAAATTTGTATTGAATATGAATGTGTTATCCCTACTCCATTTAATTTTTTCATTTTAGATAGCATGGAAAAGCATCAGAACCTCTCTTGGTTTTATTGCACCACATAGGTGGTGGTAGGATGGGGTATCGCAAGTAAGATTTGTCTTTTGCCTTCCTCCTTATGGGTATGGGAAGCAGGGTGGCCTTTGCAGTGCTAGGTCCCTGGTTCGAATCTTGGCCAGGAGTTTGCAGGTTCTAGCTGTGATTGCGTGTGTTTCCTCCGGGTACTCTGGTTTCCACCCACATTCCAATAACATGCACTTAGGTTAATTAGCTTCCCCTCATAATTGACCTTAGACTGTATTAAGGACCTATGACTGAGGTAGGGACTTTAGATTAAGAGCCCTTTTAAGACACAGCTAGTGACATGGCTATGGACTTTTTACGGCACTGTGAAATATGTTGGTGTAATAATAGAAATCCTTTGTGTTACCATTGGATTTCCACCTTAGAATTTTGGAATATACAGTAAAGGGAGTTTCATTACTTAATACTACCTTTACCATTTCACTATAGTCGGAGGATGTACTTCTTGTCTTCTACTTTGTAAGAACTCATAACCTTACTCCCTAATTTATGGAAAGTTCGACTTCTATGGGAATCTCGAAGAATACATAATCACCTCTAGGAAAACTTGAGCACTCCCATTATAACACTTCTCTCTCCACTGCAATTTTCACAAATAAATGGAAAGCTAGTTGTATGTGGAACATAGGTGTATGAATTGCTTTGTCTTATACTCTACTGTATGTCATAAATTTTTCACCTCTCTTCAGAGAACTTAGGACATCTGTAGATAAGTAGAAGACACATTATTTTTTCCTATTTGGTAGAATTGTTCCTACTTGTACTTTAAAATCACTCCAGAGAGATTTCCTAAACTTTATTTGTAGGTGTAAGTGCCACAGACTAGTGAAGGAGGTGATGTGTATCTCTAGAGAGAGGAGAGGTATGAGTGGTAACCAGGTTTACACAAATATTACTTCCGTGTTGCCTGCCATCTTGAACTTCCTTGCACTCACCTAGTGTTAGAGAGAAGTAGAAGAACAATGACCCACCCCAAGCCATCCAAATCTAAAGTTATGGGGTTCCTCCCTTTTGCTCACAGTTTTGTTTATAAAGATGTATCTGGAAGCAGTGCCAAGGTCAATATGGATCTGCCTCCACTGGTTCTTTGGTAACCTTATTCATACATACACCTTTGTTCCCAGAGGCCTTTAGCACTTCATTCATTCTTCCCAGTAAGGCCTTGATACTTTATGGAGCTGTGACGGAAATATGATATTCCCCAGTCCTCCTTGCTTATTTGCAGATCCTACATATTGCACAATCCTATTACTTTTCAAGTGGACTTCAAACATACTTCAAAGTATCTTTTTTAAAAGGATTTGTATGGAAGGCCCATACTCCAAAGGTTGATGTCCTCCATAAATACGTTTCTCCGCCCTTGTTCCAATTCCAGTATATGCTTTATTGGGAGTTTTGAGACAAAAGTTAGACCCATATATATGGATAGGTATTTGGTTTATTACCCACAAAAGCTGTATCTGCACTGCTTACAAAGGAAAATATTTATAAAATAAACTCTTTTGTTGGTTCACACTCCAGTGGCTCTCCATCTTCTTTTTCCTGGAAGTTGTGGAAAATGCAATTAACCAGAAAGAATTGAAAACTAATGCATCTGCCAGATCTAGAGACCATGGGATTAGACTGACCTCCCTTACCTACTGTTTTACGTATATGCTTCACTGGGGGCTGATTCCCTGGAGCAGATTGACTCATGGGAGAACCTGGGTGGTCCAGCAAACCTGGAATGGATCTCACCCAGGATTGAAAACATTTGCCATCTAACTGTAAATGAGTTTCAAGAAATTAATTCCAGGTTTACTGGATCCCCCAGGTTCTACAATGACAGTCTATCATCTCTAGTCTTAGAGAGCTTTATTAAGGCCCAGTGGGGGTATCTTATCCGCAGTATGTGAATGAGTTGACACCGGCCCTGTGGCTTACACAGACTTACTTACTTAGGGACAGGTAATTGGATCTTGGTAGAGGGGGTTGGCTGCTGCATGTTTTTGCAATTGTAGCGTTCTCTTTCTAGAGTTTAATAATCTCAATGCCATGTTCTTATGTCACTGGGCATCCGGCTTCTCCTTCTCTTCACCTCCTAATCCGTGATTTACTGCAAATTATGCTAAACCTGGCTGTTGGTTTTTGTAATGATAAAGTACTAGTTTTGACAACAAACTGACCAAAACAACTTTAGAGTCTTTGTTGTAATCTTTGAGAAAGAGAAACTTTGCATCCTATATATAACCAATTATAACCAAAACTTCTTTAAGTAGAATAATTACATTATTGTAGATCATTAGATCAACCAATATACAATATATGTAAAAGTATATTTTTAAATAATATAATAAGCATTTATTAAATGTTTAAAAAACAGGAAATAAAGTAAATAACATGATATTCTATACACATAGCATAATCTACTCAGTTTGTCTTTGGAGATAAAGTGACTCAAGTTAAACTTAGTTTATACAATTATGCTAAGGCTAGCTTTATACCTAATCACTAGCGAACACATACACATGTTGGTGTGCATTCCTTACTAATTCACTTGCATGTATTGTGATAAAATGGGCCAGATTTAATAAAGCTCCCCAAGCTCTCTAAGACTACACTTTATTTGGTGAAGCTGGGTGATTTAGCAAACCTGGAATGAATTTACTAAAGTCATTTGCTATTTATTAGCAAATGTTTTTAATCCTGGACCAGATTCCAGGTTTGCTGGATCACCCAGCAAATAAAGTGTATCCTCACCAGTCTAGGAGAGCTTTAATAAATCAGGGCCACTGTGTTAATCATACTATGCTAGCCACTTTCATTGTCAATAGGTTTTAATTAGATATATAAAAGGAGCATCTACAAGAAAAGTAACATAAACAGTCTAAAGAAGCCAATTCCTTTTCACGTGGGAATAATCAATGTAGAACAATGTAGAACAAACAAAATGTAGTATATTGTAGTATAAGTGCTTAAATAACATAACAAACTTACAATGAGAGTCACATAATAACCAACAATTGTATTAGGTGTGTGCTAGCAGCTTTCATGTTCCTAGATTTAGGGTCTTGGGAATATATCAGTAAAATATTTTATATGCTTCTACAATTCATTTCAGGGGTGTCGGAGAAAATAACTTCTTCACTATAACAAAAATCATACTTTTCAGAGAAGACTTTCTCCAGTGAGAAAAAAGCGAAAAAGCAAGCAAAAAAAATACTTATAAAAAATGTTTCATGCAGCTGTTTATATAAGCCAGACTTAAAAAAAAAGTAATTTATCAGGTTATCCAATTGGAAATTCTCTTCTCCAATGTGGATGAATGGCCATGTGTAATATGGAAACCAACAGATGAAAGAACAAACCACTGCAACATTCACCATTTTGTAAGAATGGTAGGATCTCCTTTTTATCGTTTTTTTCAGCTTATAAAAAAAACACCATAACAAATAGGAATATAACAAAAGGCAATACAAACATGAAAGTAAACCTGATGACTTTTATACTTCTCACAATAAGAAAAAAAGCATCATACTTTACTTGAACATTCTTTGGGGCATAATCTAAAAAATACAGATAATAGGTGATGCCAATAGAAGCATTAAAAATCAAACAACAGCCCAAATTATCACTAATACTATATGGACCATTTTGAGCTTTCTGTGTGTTCTTATGCAGATTGGCCATGTGATGGATACACAATGATCAATACTGATTGATAGCTGTTAGGAAGCAGACACTGCTACAATGCTAAAAATCAATACGTTAGTGAGTAAAAAACAGATCTCGGCCAAGAAAAAGTAGACAAATCCCATCCTGCAATCTGGACAGGTAGAAAGGCAGAGCAAATAAAATCAGCAATTGTCAGGTTTAGGAACCACAAGGCATTGACTATCTTCACCTTGATTCTCGCAATACAAATGACAAAGCTATTTTCTACAATTCCCACAAGAAATATAATAATATAGATAACTTTACAAAAATCAATTTGGGATTTATGGAAGTAAACACGATCGTCGGTGTCATTCATTTGGTGCATCATTATTGTCAACAGATTGATTATACAGTTCCGTCTCCATGTTTTTCTGCAAAAAGAAAACCTTAAATTAGTAAGATAAACTAATACAGTAGAAATTAAAGAGACTTTGTCAAGTTTTTTTGTAAATCTTTGATTTCAAAATCCCTTTTATTGGAACAATTAGTCTTTAAATATTTTGAATAGGAAATGCTGACTTCAAGTGATTTAGGGTGAGCACAGAATAGTCTTATCTGCTGACGTGTTGGTCTTTGCAGCGCTGGATCCCAGGTTTGAATCTCAGCCAGGACACTTTCTGCACGGAGTTTGCAGGTTCTTCTTGTGTTTGCGTAGGTTTCCTTTCACATTCCAAAATATGCAGTTAGGTTAATTGTGGGAGGAAACGCATGCAAATACAGATTGAGACCTAACGTTGCAAAGGCCAGCGTGTAAGCCTCTTAGCCACTGTGCTGCCCATCTGTATCCATCCTGCTTGTAATCAGCCAGAAAAGCAACATATTGATGTGCTTATTATATACATTTTATAGTCATTTGTTCGATATTAGTTTTTTATTGTATATTTTTATAGTAATATACTGTAGTTTATTTTTTATCAGCAAGAACTTTTACATAAAAGCAACCTAAGTTTTAAAAAAGTTTGCCGGTTAATCAGCATTACAACACCTTTTAGGTTCCTAGCTTTAGGGTCTAGGGAAGACGTCACTAAACTATTTTATATGCGTCTTAGATTTGTTTCAATGGTGTCTGGGACAGCATCTTCTTCATTAATACAAAGTTTGTAGTTTTCAAGCTTTCTTCAGCATAGCTTCGAGAGACCTCAAGGTATTGTGCTTAAAGCCACGGGAAAAATCTAGAAAGAGGGTGTTTCATGAAACTGTTTATATAAGCCAAACATATAGAAATTACATTTATCCGGCCATCCAATATATAGTTCTCCACACCAATGTGGATGAATGGCCAGGTGTAATATGGAAACCAACAGATGAAGGAACAAACCACTACAATGGTAATAATAATAATATTAATAATAAAAATAACTACAGTGATCAACGTAGATCCCCTACAGTGTAAAAGGTAAGATCCCCTATCTATACGGTGTTTCAGCTAATAAAGAAAAACACCATAACAAATAAGAATAATACCAAAAGGCAACACAAACATGAACGTTATCCTGATGAGTCGTATTCTTCTCACAAGAAGAGAAAAAGCAGCGTACTGTACTTGAACATTCTTTGGGGTACAATCTGAAAAATCAATATACAGATAAGAGGTGATGCCAATAGAAGCACTTAAACTAAACAAACAGCACAAATTATCACTGACACTATACAGGCCATTTTGAGCGTTCTCTGAAGTTTTTGTCCAAATTGGCCAGACGATGGATACACAATGATCAATACTGATAGCTGTTAGGAAGCAGACACTGCTGGACATGCTAAAAATATGAGCTAGTAAGACACAACCCGGGTATAATAAGAAACAGTAGGCAAAACCCATTCTGCAATGCGGACCGGTAGAGAAGCAGGGCAAATAAAGTCAGCAATTGTCAGGTTGAGGAACCACAAGACATTGACAGTCTTTATCTTGAATCAGGCAATCCAGATGACAAAGCTATTTCCTACCATTCCGACAACAAATGTGTAACTGTAGAAAACTATACGCCATGCTTTGCCAAACCGAAAAAAATTTGGTGAAATATAGAAGACGCTATCATCTATGTCACCATGGTTATATATTTCTGCAAAAAAAAAAAACTTAAAATTAGAAAGATAGAATAATACATTAAGGAATTAAAGAGAATTCGTCCATGCCTTTTATTACCACATACACCAGCATTGCAGCCTTATGTTAGCATTTAACACTATTGAGGTTGGTGAATGTCTCGTTCCCCTACCAAAAGATGTGGTTTCATCTGTTTTTATTAAAGCTGTGTCCTGTAGTTCTGCTAATTCAGAAATAAAGATATTGTTAAATGTATTCTCCCTTTAAAGATATTTTCTTTAACACTTTTTCTGTGTGCAATTATATTATCAGTACTGAAAAAAATCAATATATATTTATTAGGCCCTTGTAAAAATGTATTAATTACTTTCTTCTTTTAATTTTCCTAATTCTACAATTATCTACTGTTGTCTGGTAAGGGTTTGTACAATCTACAGGGTTTATTTATAAGGCAGTGAAGATTCACCCAGCTTTCTCTGGTGAAGAATCTTCCTGGTCCATGTGTTTTTTATTGCAGTGATAAATTTCCAACAGAGAATATGCGGTGTGTATATGAAGTATTAGGACTGGTATATTAACGCCTTTATAATTATTTATATGGAAATTCTAATGCTTGTCCCCTTCAATATTCTTTCTATTCACAATTGAGCACCGATGCCGTCTTGTTTCCCACTGTTGCAAGGTGTGGAACAGTCAAAGATCTTTTAGTAAGTCCCGAAAAGTCCCAAGGTGCCAAATCTGGTGAATATGGAGGATGTTCCAGCATAGTAACACTCTTTGGCCCTGATTTATTATAGCTCTCCATAGCTGAAGAGGATACACTTTCATCAGTGAAGCTGGGTTAACCAGCAAACCTGGAATGGATCTGGTCTAGGAGTGAAAACATTTGCTAACAAATGACTTTTAAGAAAATCCATTCCAGGTTTGCTGGATCACCCAGCTTCACAGATGAAGGATACACTGTTCAGCCCTGGAGAGCTTTAAAAAGTCAGGGCCAAAGAGTCAGGAAACGATGGCAGGAATTTGGGGAAAATAGGTTCACTCTTCATTAGGACAATGCTCCTGTGTATTTCCCACATAACTTCCTATAATATTGTTGGATCACTGTTGTACCTTCCTGGAACCCATTGTGGCAAAATGATGCCTTCATGTCTCGAAACACGATGAGCGTGGCTGTGAATTTGGCCTTTTTCTCTTCTTGGGGATGAAGGTGTTTCCAGTGAATGTGGTTTTGTTTCAGGATCATACTGGAAGATCCGGGTTTCCTCACAAGTGATGAATTTTTTTTATAAAGGTTCAGCTCAACCTCACGTTGCTGTGAAATTTCAGGGCAAATTTCCTTTCAGCTTTATTTATTTATTTATTTTGCTGTGCTGTAAAATTTTACTAAAAATTTCAACAGGATGTGATGGTAAACTTTTAAAACTTTCATGATTTCGGAACATGAGGGGGAACACAATGGCATTAAACAGTGACTGACAACAAACTAAATAGCAGAGAGTGACGCTGCATGCCCTGCATTGTTTGGGCTAATTTAAACATTCATGGCAAGAAAATCATCTTACTGCTTTGTTTAAGGGAAAAAAACACAGTATCTCCCTATATATAGATAGTTTAGTCTCTCTATATATTTATATATATAGTTTCTAAAGTCCCCCCGGAAAATTATATTGTTGCTATAAATAAAATTATAAAATGATGTTCTGCAAGATTTCAGATTTCCTTATTGCACCATACAAAATAAATTACAATTTGATTTATTACAAGAAGCATTTTAAGATTTTCATCTCTTACCTGAAATCAATTTTTTTTCGGAAAATCTTTCTGGTTGTTTAGCTGCAGGATATTCAGCAGTTAAAGGTAGAATGTGACTGCTGTATCATTATACATTGCACACACTGGCTTCTGTTCATCTGTGACTCTCATCATCAGAAGGGAATAGGAAGACATGAAAAAAGTTTGGCTTCAGCCAGCATGTCATCACTGAAACATAGGCTATCGGCCTGTATGCACATTTAAGGGGAACATCCTTGCAGGCTATCATCCAGCACAGGTACTTCAATATAAAAGTCTCTGCTGCAATCTGCCTGAGTATAGCGTTAGAAAGGTTCTATCCCTCATATTGGGTTTTTTTCTTAATACAAAGTTTGCTTCACTTGGTATACATGCTGTTTATACATAAAGATAGCTACTTCTTTCCTCAACAGAGTGACTATCTGCAAGTTAATATGTATCACTTGTGACATAACACATATATATAGTAATACAAAAGGCTAAATTCTAAACTGAATACAGTATAAATGCTTAAAATGTTCCAGATCCTTGGAGTTATACCAAACAGGACTTATACCAAACAAATTTTCCCATAAGAAATACTACGAAAATTATTAATACGTTCCCATGAAAAAAAAAATCTTATTGTTATTGGCATATTATACATTGATGGGGCAGTATAAAATAATTTAAACACTGCTTAATACTAAAACACATAAATAAAAAAGCAATTAGATGAAATAAATGAAAATTTAACCTCCCTTTACCGGTACCTTACTGACAGGAGTCGAGTGCCTACTAGGATGGTGCTGAAAAGGGAGGAGGACGTTCTGCAATTCATAGAGTTATAGCGCGGGTTGTTTAAAGAATGGTAGTAACTGACGTACTGACGCTCGTGGGCAGTCGTGGCTTTGTCTCGAGAGAGGTAAATGGGGTAGCGTGCGGTGGTATGACTCATTTTGACCTATACAAGTTCTAGCAAAAAGATTGTATACCAAGCAAAGGTTGTATACGAAGAAAAAAGTTTCGTGACCAAACAGGACTTATACCAAGTTGTACTTATTCCAAAGTGGACTTATAAAAAGGTACCACTGTACTTTGCTGCTGCATGTTCCTGACGCCGTGTATCTGCCTGGAGAACCCTACCCATTACCAGTCTGTGGGGCCAAGCTCTGACCCTTCACTGCCTTAGCAAAGGGTATTTTTAGGGGGTTGTTCAAGTCTCTTATTGCCTTTACCCTGGCTAACAATTATTACCGATGTCCCTAGGGGTCATAAGGAAAAAGGGTGTCACACCGGGTGCACCTGAAAACTTCTCACCTAGCAGTACTCCTCACCAACAATCCAATCTTAGGGTAAATCATCTATGGACAACATTGCAACATTTGTACATTTCACCTTCCTCTGAAGAAGTCCAAGTGGGTGAAACGCGTTAGCACTAGGACCATATTCTTCTATCTTCCTATATGTGATACACCTAACAACAGGAGTCTTACCTGGTTCCCATTTTTTTAGCAGCATCCTTCAGCAGTGTTCGCGGCGTCCTCCAGCGATGCTCGCGCCATCCTCCATGCCCGACATCTACCTACATAATAATACAAAAGAAATAAGTCTAAGGTCATACATGTAGTGTATACAATGAACTATTCATATTTTGATTTTTTGTATCCTAATCCAATCATAGAGCATATTTGGTATGTAGATATCTATTTGCAAGTCATGGTTTGCCCGTAAAATTGCCTCTGTGTTTCTACTTTATTTAAATGTGCATCAGTTATAATTCATGTGGACAGTCATACTAACTCAAGTCTTCATATTTTATAAATTGCATATATACAGTGAATGAATATTGTGCAATCTCATGGGGTAATGCTTAATAATAATTAATAATTAAACAATTATTATAATTAATAATTAAACAATTAATATTTAATACATGTTCCTTAATGGACAATTTTACATTGTATTGTATCTTCATATTAACAAATATTTTCATAAGTGATATCACATTTTTTATTTTTCAGAAATTAAATATCACATTATTCTAAATATATTTTATTGCTTCACCCAATACTTAGTTAATATTTTTCTGTTTTTCGTTTCCTAGGTTAGTTCAACATTCATAAAAATTACCTCAAACTCAAACTTTGTTTAAGGTATCTTTCTGATGTGTGCTCCTTTTTTTTTTTCATTTTGTTGAGTTTTAATTAAGAAACTATTTGAAATTCTATTTATTTGTATTTCTTTAAACACAAGTTTCCTTTACAAATAATTAAACGTGATCATAAAAGAACTAACAAAGGAAGAACAAATGGTTACAGAGTATAAATAGTAGCATTGGTATTTTAAATGATCACATGAAAACTATTATTTTTAGTTTTTACAAATACTTTATACTGTTTTCACGTTTTAACTTTTTAGTGTTTTATTCCAGCTTCATCCATTTCTGATGTTTTGGATGGCATAGAAGGGTTGGAACCTCTCTTGGTTTGCTTTTTGTTTCAGTTGAAGAGGTTTTTCCTTACTTTCTGTTCCAATCATAGGGGATACTAGTAGAATTTAGGTAAAAGTCCCTGGTTTAGGAACAGTACTCACCAGACATCAGTCCCCAAATCTAATGGTACACTTTTCACCTATCGCAAGCCTTTGCACAGCCTTGGGAGATGTTGGTTGCGTTTCCCAGCTCATGGTTGCTCCAAGGATGAGGTGCAAGTGATGGTGTCTGGGTAAAGGCTGGCAGAGGACCAGGAGCTCACAGATAAAGCAGTACCAAATTTCCAACAAAGACAAGTCCAGAATACTGAGCAAGGGGTCATATAAAGGTTATCTGTGCACCAGACGAGGTACACAAAGGCAAAACACAAGCAGTCGAGTTGGGGTCACAGACAAAAGGTCGGTCCAGGCAGGAAAAACTCACAGGGTCAGGAACAGGCAAGGTCAGCTACAGTAAATCAGATGAATAATTCCTAAGTTGTTGGGGTAATTGAAGTGAATGTCAGTTTATATATATGCATTTATGTATATGCGCTCAAAAAATGTTATTCCTTTCATCCTGGGGTTTTAAAATGCATCACACAAGATTGGATAATAAAGTGAACCCAGCCTGACCCTATTCACTACAAAGTAACAAAAATTGTTACTTCACCTTATATAAAAGCAAAATAAATACTTGTAACTGTGCACTGCTGTGCATAATTTATATTGTGTTTTGTTGTTTGCTTTATTTTTATACATATCTGTATTTTTTTTTTTTTGTGAAAAAAAATACTATGCAGCAGTACATAAAATATTCCGAATATATCTCCATGCTATCGCTTCTGCTATGAAATAGCCAGCAACAAAAAGTGAAACTGAAAGGTTATGTGTTAAGTTTAACTGATCCAAAGTTTTGCATGGTTTAAGTAGAATCTACTGAAGATATAATTGCATCCTCTGGTGGATGAAAAGCAAACCTCGCTTCTCTCTGATGAGATTTTGTACATTGCTGTATTATTGTTATTTTTATTATTATTATTATTATTATTATTATTATTAATAAATATAATAATAAACAGGATTTATATAGCACCAGCATATTACACAGCGCTGTACACTAAATAGGGGTTGTAAATATATGGAGTGGAAGGTAATAGTGAGTGTTTAAGGGACAGAAGAGGATTAGTAGGTGAGTTTTAAAAATGGGTTTTGAGTGCTCTTTTAAATGAGCAGAAAGTAGGAGCAAGCTGAAAATAAGGAAGAAGACCATTCCAGAGAGTTGGGGCAGCTCTAGAAAAGTCTTGGAGCCGTGCGTGTGATGAGGTTATGAGTGGGGAAGTCATTAGTAGGTCATTGGAGGAGCGGAGAAACCAGCTGGGGCAGTATTTTTTTCTACCAGGTCAGAAAGGTAAGTGGAACAATAACTGTGGAGGGATTTGAAGGCAAAGCACAGGAGCTTAAATTTGATTCTCAGGTGAAATGGAAGCCAGTGTAGAGATCTGCAAAGAGATGCAGCGGAAGAGGAGCGGTGGGAAGGATGGATGAGTCTGGCTGCAGCATTCATGATAGATTGTAGGGGAGAGAGTCGGGTTAGTGGAATACCAGAGAGGAGGAGGTTACAGTAGTCCAGACCAGAGATGATAGGAGCGTGTACAAGGAGTTTGGTGGTCTCAGGGGACAGGTAGGGGTAGATTTTGGAGATGTTTTGTAGGTGAAAATGACGGGATATGGAAATGTTCTGAATATAGGGGGTAAATCAGAGGACAGAATCTAAGGTGACTCCAAGACAACGTGCCTGAGGGGAGGGCCGAATAACAGTGTTATTAACAGTAAGGAATATGTCAGGGGGAGATGTGGAATTTTCATTTAATATAAATTAGGTGGTCATAGAATGCACTCATTTTTAGATATTTATTTTAAATAAAATGTGCTTTTACATACATCACTATAGTATTTATTTTTAATCAGGTACTTAAAAAATCCCTTTTTAGGGTTTAGAGAAAAAGTTTGCTATTTGAAAACTACGAGAATCCATGTGGATTAGCTGTGAACATATGGGGGTAGCATCCCACAACAACTAGAAAAGGAATTTCAACTCCCTTTAACATAGATTTGGTAAATGATTTACTGAAACCTTAAAAAGTCACTATTTTTTTTTCAACTACATTTTTCAGCTTGGTGCCAACCCAAAAGAGAAAGATATTTGACTGGGTTTGGCTGACATCTTTGATACAGAGTTGACCATCTTCTTTATTCTGAAGGCAGTGAACCAGATGACCTCCCCACTTGCTAAGGTTCCAAACAGAAATATCAAAGACGGAGCCACGATGTGAAAAATATTACAGATCAAACAGGTTCATAATTATCATAGCTGGTATCAGTTCCTTCAGATTAGGGGATTTCCTCTGTGGTGTTTGGCTACATCCTGCAATACTCGTCAAAACTTTGTGTGCTTTAAAATTTTAAAAACACAACATAAAAAATCATCAATATTTTTCAAAGTTTTTGTTTTTGTATCAAATACCTAATATTGGCAATAGAATGAGAAAAGAACAATTTTGCTTGCATAATATTGAATGGTAGAAATCCACAAAGCTGCATCCAACTCAACGAGCAAAGTGAAATCTCCCATGGTCGACCTTTTGACACCCAAACATCTTGATCTTTGTCTTGTTTCAGTTTGTCTATGTCACCGGGGTTTACCACGAATTCCTGTTATCAGTTGTTTACTGCTTTTTTTCACTTTACAGTAAGAGGGAACTGTGTATGTTATCACCTGCCTGCACAAGTGTATATTCCAATGTACAACTGTACAACATAAGCAGTATCATTTTTTTTATATATTCAAGGTATATTTTATGGGATAGATAGATAGATAGATAGATAGATAGATAGATAGATAGATAGATGATAGCTAGGCCCCCTAGATTAAATAGACAATGCAGATACACAAAAACTGCAAGCTGGCAGAGATGCTGATCTAATATTTCCAATCATTACTGATCTGAGATTTCCCGTGTAAATGGCATTACGAGATGGTTTTCTTCAGCATCTGTTTTCATGAGGCAATGGGAGGACGGATTGTAGAAATTAGTCATTTAATTTTGTTACCCAAACATGGTGAATCTAGGGCTGATGAATGATGTGGAGAAACCTATTTTTTTCTGGAGCACGGGCTTTGCAGGATTTTGTGTAGAGGTACTTTGCTGAATACAAAGTCGTCTATTTAAAAAGCAGAAACTGGATATGATACTGTAAATAAGATCCAAATAAAAATCTAAAGGGGGCTAATAATATTAATAATAATAAATATAATAATAATCTATTGGTCCCTTTGCAAGTGATCTTCTTCTTTCTGGTGATGCACTCCAGAATACTATCTGCTATGTCAACTGCTGGGTCACATTTGTTTTACTCAATATCGTACCTCACAGTCACCCCTGAGGAAGTCTGGTAATGGCGAAACGGGTCAGCATTACCGATGACTGCGACTACTGATTGAAAACTTGAATGTGCAGTTACTTACTACAAATACCTTCAGGTATATTAGGAATACTTTGTTAAGCGCCATTTCTGTTATACAAAATTATTGACCTGTTATGCTATTGCTAAGTGTTAAATTATCAAAAACTAATAAATAAGATAGCAACTCTTTGCCAAAAAAACACCTCTGTCAACCTGCATTCTTTTGAAAACCGGTTATGTACCTATTTGGGGTTGGCACTAGCAATAAGCTAGAATGAATACAATTAATGGTGGAGAATCTTCACAAACCTTAATCTAAAGATTTAAATAAAGCTATTAGTATGATATAGGAGCCATTAATAGGTCAACTGGATGTCCTTGCCCACCAGTGAGTTGTTAGGCAAGAGCAGTGAATTCTGGCACCAACCTTGGTGTTTTAAAAATCTTAAAATGTTAGCTTATAGTAAGGCCTGGAGATGAACATTATGTAATGTAGGCATAGGGGCCTGCAAAAGTATGTGCACAGGAGGTGCTGAATGGAAAAGGATAAACAAAATATAATCTCAAATAAATGGCGATTGGTGGTATGTAATTTGGGGTGGAGGTTAGAGAGAGAAAAAGTAAGAAAACAAAAAATAGAGGGTCTCTCTTACCAGCACAGAAGAAGGAAAGTTCCCCTTCTGCCTTCCCAATAGGTGGTAGAAGAATGGGGGTGGTGGTTTGTTATCAGGGGTTGGCAGTTTGGGGTCCTCGTCGGCAGTGTTTTGGTTCATGGTTGAGTGAACCCATCTATGGTATGGGAGACCTATAGGTGTTTATGTTAGGTGGTGTACCCATAAAAGGGGTATATGGGTCTTGGTGGGCTGCCGGAATTGATATACATTCCCAAGGTTATGTAAGACGATTGGTAATATCAATATAATTGGAGTTGCAGACCCTTCTTGGGGGAAGACTAGGTTGGGGTTAGGGCCTTTGAAGACCTGCAACCTGAGGATACAGTGTTAAGATGTTGTTATACTGGTATCTTGTTATAATGCGGTTAAATCTTGGTATAATATGGTTAAAAGGTTTTATTTATATATATATATTGGGTTATTTAAGATGGTTTATCTGGTTAGTAAAATGTGTTAGATATTAAATGTTTATAAATAAATAAATGTTTCACCCCCAAACTAGTGTGTTGTCTGTATTTGGGGAGGAAAAGGGGAAGGGGTAAAGAGGGAGGGGACTGTTGTAGCAGGGGTAAGTAAGCGAGTATCTGGGCAATACAAGTCATAATTTATTCCTATATTGACTTAGTGTTTCTACCAAAAAACGTGTCATTTTTGGAGGACACAACAGGGGTTGGGATGGGGGACACCAGCAATACCTGGCTTCTAAACTTGGTGAGGGAGCAACAAATACAAAACAGTTTTTTTCCCACCAGGTTTCTCTAGTGATTCCCTTTCAGACAGATTCTCAATAGCAACAGTATCAGGTGTGACATTGACCTTCCTACTACATCATGTCAAGAGAATTCGTTCCTTACCAGAAATGTAAAATTTCTGGTAAGGAAATATTCCGTGCACAAGCACAGACATGACAAGACATGACTCACTAAAAATATCACCTGACATTAATTTAAAACCATCTAGGTAACTGCAGTTACAATGAACAAATAAATGAATCAATATTTGCTGCTGACTATAAAAAGGTTTTCAGATAAGGACCTTTGTACTGAACTGAACACTTGTTCCCGGTTTCATAATTGTAAAATGAAAATTAAAGCCATATGTTCAGCATTAGCTGAAGAGGGATGAGCGAGTGTGATTATTAAGTTCGATATCGCGGCAAATCAGGCCTTTCACGCTTACCGAAAATGCAAACGAGAACGGCCTTCTGATTCGCCGAGAGGTCGAGCTCTAGCCGAACAGGAGGATTTCTAGGGCTGCATCATGCATTGTGATATAAGTATCTCCTACAAATGATACATTTGTATCTGTAACAAACGTATCATTTGTAAAGCTGCGTACACACCTGCAATTTTTGTCGTTGGAAAGGATCTTTCACGATCCTTTCCAACGACAAGGGAGTGCACGATGCATGAACGGTGCTGTACATACAGCACCGTTCATGCTCTATGGAGAGGGGAGGGGGAGAGCGACGGAGCGGCACCCTGCTGCGCGCTCTCCCCTTCCCTTTCATTAGGATCGTGTGTCGTCCATCGTCCGTGGATTCGGCAGGACGGTCTTTCGGACGATGGACGACAACGACTGTACACACGGCAGATTTTCGCCCAATAATTGGCCGATGCCGATTATCGGGCGATAAAAATCTGACGTGTGTACGTAGCTTAAGAGAAACTTATATTACAATGTCAGGAGGTTCTCCTTTGCCGGGCATCTTTTCAATGATTGCAGCTGTGGCTGCATTCATTGAGAAGAGTGTGAGATCTGGGGGCACTAGAGATTAATTAACCTCTAGTGCCCGGGGATCATTTCAATGAATGCGGCTGTGGCTGCATTCATTGAGAACAGTGTGCGATCCCCGGGGCACTAGAGGTTAATTAACCTCCAGTTCCCCGGGGGTTCACAAACAAGAGGATTCCCAAGGAATCCTCCGTTTTTAATTTCTTCGATCTTCCGATGGTTTGGCGAAATTGGTTCACGGAGGAAATTTTCCCTATTCAGCATGACACACAATAAGTAAAACACCCAATACCTTACAAATGAAAACCCATGACATCCCCATATTTCGCTAAAAAAAGGCCAACTCCAGACCATTTTTGGATCAATCCCCAACACAGGAAAAAAAATTGCTGTACTACTTACTGAGTATTCTGGGTTGACAAATCTCCAGCATCACTTACTGTTGAACTGAGGAGTGCTCTATAATCAGTGGTATGAAACAGAAAGCAACAATGATGTTATTTTACTCACACTGCTCTTATCACTCCTTCATAGTTTTCTGCATCATCAACATTGGAGAGTATTGAAAGGAGACCTTGTAGGTCCATTATGGGTGAAAAGTGCTAGTCCTGAGTTAGGCTTTATGCATGAAAACCCTGACTGACCCAGAACAAATTCGTGATCCTTGAAGAACAAAATGATGCTAAACTATAAATATTATAAAGAATACAAAATAATAAAATAAAATAATATTACACTTGTAATGTTGATAGATTTTATTTCTGTCAATGATTCTGTTTTTTTGTAGTAGAATAAAAAAATATAAATTAAAGAAGAAGAAACAGAGAGAGAGAGAGGCTGATTGTATTCAACGTAATTGATACACAATATAAGACAAGGTGTGAGAAATTATATACAATATAACAGTTTTTTAAGGTTTAGTTAAACCCCTAGATTTTCACATTAGAAGCATGCAGACAAGGTTTTATTCATCTTTAAAACTAGACAAGCACTTCTAAGTTAAAGAAAAAGGAGGAAGGGGTGGATCCTGGTGAGTCAAATAGACAGACTGGACATTATTTATATACCCTATGGGTAGGTCCTTCTGGGTTTCTTAAATACCGATGCATTTTGCCATTTCGGCATCCTCAGGAGAGCTTGAGACTTACATAAATCAGGACTGGCGAGATGTTATGCCATATCTGGGAAATAATATTCCAGATAGAGGTTTTTTGAAGATCTTAAAAATCCAAAGGGGAAGTGCAAATTTCTATTCAGTCACGTCCTAGGGTGGAATGTTTTTTTCAATAATATTGATCCAATGCTTTCTCAGAGGGCTGAAGTATTAGGTAGTTCCTTAATGATCCATTATTATTGTTATTAGAACCCCATGCATATTTCCAATATTATGTTGTTTTCTTAGGGGGATAGGGTTGCTTCTGACATTTAGGATGGGATCAGTAAAGCGGTGTCATGGTAAAGAGAGCAGTGAGTAAATAAGTAGTCTCCAGAGTATTCTCCTATGTGGGGGGAGAGTAGCGTGAAGACACGGGTCCGTTTCAATAGCATGCTTCATAGAGGAGCGGTTGGCTGGCACGTTATTACTCTACTCCACTATACTCATACCATACACAACCCCCTACAATTATCCTGCTAGAATAAAAAGTAAAAACAAAAAGCAAAAACAAGTCGTACTTTACTCACTTCAGTAAATACTAAATATTGCACCAATGGTAAACTTTAAAACAAAAAGCCAAAAAGATTATATTTTTTTAAAGCACCTTACATCCCTAACAGTATGAAAAAGATTCTCCAAACCGGTCCATGCATTTAGTGGTCCGTTCGTCTAAAATGGTTGGCGACCACTGCCATAGAACACTAGGGTTCCTCCAAAGGTTGCTAGGATTTCTTTGAGCCATGAGCAATTTGGACTTCTTAGGTCATTTGCCACTGACACCAATGATCTTTTTGGCTATCTATAAGGGTAACCAATAATTTAAGAGGCGTTTTTCTTATTGACCACCATGCTAATGAGCTGTGGGCTGTGTATATAACAATCGTAGCAGGGGTTTGACAATCCAAGGTTAGATTAGGGACAGAAATGTAAAAGTACTGGTTGAAATGGCATTAGATTAATAAAATAATTTTACTGCACTAAAGAACATTCAATTGATAAGGCTTTGGGTGATATATTTTCATATCTGGAGACAAGAAAATAAATACAATGGGATAGGCACAACTGCACAGAGAAGGCAAGGTTATTGCAATTGGCCAAACAATTTCTGCAACCCCATCCAGGTAATTTACTTCAAAAGTAGACGAGAACAATTTTATTAAGGAGAACACATGATAGGGCAACCAGCAAACCCCAAACAAGGTCTGAAAGGTAAAAATTTGTTTTAAAGCTGGTGAATACTCGGATGTCTTTTTCTGGTGGTAAGCTATAACGGTAATAAGACATATAAATATGATTAGGAGTGGAATGCAGTACCCAACAATGAATGCTATCACGCCGAGGACCCTTTGTCCACGTTTCCAAAAGTCAGTCATTTCCGTATCATCAAATCGATCGAGGCATTTGATGATACCCTGGCAGTCATGGGTGGTCTTGAAGATAAAGTAAGGTATGCTAAAACAAAAAGCAATAATCCAAGCAACTAGAGTTTCCAACCAGGACAAATGTGGTCCTCTGTAGTAGCTGTACTGGAAGGTCCATATCACAACAAAGTAATAGTCAATGCTATACAAGGTGAGAATAAAACCAGTAATGAACATATTTAAATGGAACATAAAGTTGTTTAGTTGGCACATGAAAGAACCAAATGGCCAATTAATGCCAGAGGCAAAATAGACAATGTTTAGAAGCAAAAATAGCGACCAGATAAATCCAGAGATGAACAAATTCAGGGACAATACTGAGCGGAATGTCTTCTCCAATCTTTTGACTCTCAGCCAGATAACATATGGATTGATAGTCGTCCCTAGTATGAATATCAAAACACAGAGGGTAGCCAAGAAAATCTGAATATTATAAGCAATATGGCTGTCTTCTTTGATGACGCTGATGCAATGTTCTTGGGAACCATCACTAGAATTGAAGATGAAAGTCAAATTGGAATTCAAGATGTTCTCCAATATTTTTGTATGAACATTCATCTTGCACTACAGAAAAAAGAAATAAATATTTATGTGCAATTTTTTAAAATCCTAAACTGAATACAACAGAAAGAGGAAATATGGAGGGTGGGATTTTCCAGGCATGTACACCAATTAATTAGTACAAAAATATTTTTTTTTAAAAACAAAAGTAAAAAAAATTAAGACAGATCCACACATGCAAGGAAATATGGTGCCAGTAAGAAGTCCAGGTATCAAATAATGTAATTAGGGCCGGATTCTCCCAAGGCTACCTAGGCCATGGCCATGACCACTAGGGAATGACATTACAACATCGCTGTGTACATTTGGAAACTTCTGCCTCACTTGCTGTACAATAAAAAGCACAAAGTGGAAGAGGTTATACCAATATCACATACAGTGCAGAGATCTGTGTAGGGTGGCATTGTGCTGTATGTGTACCAAAGGCTCTGGACAGTCAGTCAGTGGTCATGAGGAGAACTCTCTTTTGTCAGGACAATAACATAGCAAACCAGAAGCTGATTGAAACAATCGTCCACCACAGAAGCTGATTGTCTGATCATCTCCTGGACATAACCTAGCTGTCAAATTGACAGCTTTACCTTGCAGATTCAAAACATTATGATAGGGTTGAGGGATTTGAGGATTTACCCTGGTGTAAAGGTTTTATTTTGTTTCTGTTCTTTGTATGTTGAGTTATGTTGTATTTATTGATATATGTTGTTGTATATGTAGTGTTTCTTCCCTTTTTCATGTGGTCTTTTACAAAAAATAAAAAATAAAAATAATGGATCTCTGCTGTCAGTGATGGCTGCCTGAATAATGAGCCCTGTTAACTTTGAATAAACAGATTCCTCTCATTAGTAAGATTTTTCCCACCTCTGCCACAGAAATCCTGTTTTTTAATGGCTTAAGTGAAGTAACAATCACACACCTGCAGATTTCGTCCCTCTACTAGTCGGTGACCGGACAGTAAAAGAAGAAGACTTATGAGCTCATCTTTTGATCATTAAGTTGCCGATCAACACACGAATGCAGCAGCAAAGATGGTTGATTGTTTGTGCTGCTCCCCTCTCCTTACGTAAGCTATGCTGTGGAAGTACTGCAAAGGGCATATTTCAACAAATACATATAAATGTATAGCTACTGTATCCAGCAATATAATGTTGGTAATATATTTTAGTTTTAAAGTGTAACTGAGCGAAAAATTTAAAGAAATAGGATGCAGTCTGTCACGGTGACATAGTCTGCCTCCTCAAACAAAGAATGCAAAAAGATGGCAGCTGCCTTTTAAAATTCATTTTCTGAACTGTAACCTTATTTACTTTACTTTTTTTTTCACTTGGGACATATGTCTATATTTCATTCTGATTTCCTCTTCTCCCCAAGTCATTAGTTAATTCAAGTCTCGGCTTTTATACAATAATCCCCATTCTGAATACACAGTAATAAATAATATATACATATGAAAAAAAGAAATGCTAATTTCATAACCACCAAATTCTTCATGGCTACCCCCAACCCTGTACCAGAGGGCTCACCTGCTTTAGATCACCTCAAATATGATACGCAGATAAAACCAAGCTTAAGCACCAGAGCTTGTTTCATAAGACTGCAATGCTGCAGGAAAGGAAGTGTTTGTATTTCTCTGTGTTTTGTCTGGCAGTATTCCCAGCAATGAGGATAGGAGGGGTCATGGCTGCAGTCAGTGTCTGTGTGATGACATACTCAGCTCTCCTAATCAGTAAATCCCCAGAGACAGTCTCAGTCTGGTGATTCAATAATTTTGACCAATGATACGGAAGTCAGCCATTTATAGATTTTTGTCTTTCTAGATTTATTGATTTTTCATATTGTTTTAAAGTTAAAATATAGCAAAAACTTATTACAATACCAGTAAAGTGTTAGTTTATAGATTTATTTTAGTTTTTACATTTTGTGTTGCATCCTCTAGATGGTGCTATATCCTCATGTAAAGCGTACAACAAACTCTTGCCCTCTAAAACCTTATTAGAATGAGTAATATGCACTAGTTGAGATCACAGAACCATATACTGGTGGCCAACAATAATGCACGAAAGATCATTTAGGAGCAAATAACCCAACATAACCAACTCAAGTACAAAATACTTTAACCTGTAAAAAGGGAAAAGCTATACATACTGGGTCCATGTGTTTAGTTTTGCCTTAAAATTACTGTTTAAAAAAAGCATATCATGATATATTTATTTAATTTTTATTAGCATTTCTATTTATTACTGTTTTAAATATTTTCAGTAATGGCTGTATTTTGTGCCCTAGGTTTCTACTCAAATTAAAGCAGATTACTGTTATATTTAGGTAAAGATAGTCCTTAGAAAGTTACCTATAATTATATTGGGATAGGTTTATATTTGAGTAAATATGGCAGGCCTATTTTACATAGACTGCTTTCCTCCTGAGTCTAAGCACCATGATTATTCTGTTGTATGAAATCTCCATTCATTGCATTATACACAAAAGATCTTTTTAGGCTTTAGAGAAAAAGTAGCATGTAATGGTTGAACATTTTAGGTATTGGAATCATTTACAACACAAGTACATTTATGAACATTTGATGTGATTTCTCCTTTCTCTTACCCTTTACTCTGTGCTTTGTCATAAAAAAGTCAAATGACCAGGCTTAAAATGTTATTAACATCTGTGTCAACTAGGGCTTAGTTGTCAGAAGGATCCGGACTGCCTAGCAAGAAATAGGAAATAGGAAATAAATAATGAATAAACAATATTGCAACAATTTACAGAGAAGTTTGCTGACAGGTGTGAGCATTAGAAGTAGGGAGCTAACACATCATCTGGAGCTCAAAACCATATTATTATACAATATTCACATAGCATTTAAAGCAACAACAAGCTGCCTTGTTTAGGTACTGTGGACGTCACCTGAATAACTTGACAGCTAACTAAGATCACTGTGCCAATAAAAGGAATTCTGCCTATCCTAAGAAACTTCACAAGTTTACTCAATAATCCCTCAATATCTTCCAGACATCCTAGCTGGTATTGTATGTTGTTGTTTCCCCTGAGAAAGCCCTTTCAGGCAAAACGTGTCGGGTGCCTAATTGGCAACAGCGACCAAATTCTGGATATTTCACCTACAATTAAAGATACATAGATCTAATAGTAGTACACCTGCATAGTGCCTAATATAAGCTAGAATATCTTTGAATTGATCAATTCTAGAGATTTCATTGTTTGTAAACGTATCTCAAGTAAAAAAGAAAAAGCCAAAAAAGCCTAGAGTTGTATCTTCTTGGTTGTTATTTTACTTTTTTACTAAGGGCTGGTATACCGAATGTATATTACAATACTAAATATCAGGGTGGAATAACTCCTATACCCATTACTAGATTAAGGAGAAACACTATTAAGTCACATTATTCCTCCCCCATTTGTGAGCATAAAACATAAAACATATCTGATGATATCACCCTGCCCCCAATGGCTTCTAATCTCTCTGATGGTTTATGGGATCTGTCATGAAAGCCGGCTTATTTCATTCTTGCTGATGACTCATTTGTTTATTTAAGGTAGAAGAACATATTTCCTAAAAGTTCATTCAATGTTTATACCATTCCAAAACAGAAAAGTATTTATTTTTTGATTTATATATCACATGGCTTCTATTATATGCATTTAATACGTTCATATATTTACACTAGAGAACTCATGCAACCAAAAAATCATGCAATCTGTATATGTACATGTGCAAAACTACCTAGAGCTTAGGCAATCTATTTTTAAACTTTTTGACCAAAGATTCTCCCAACTTTTTACCATAATGTATACATTTTTTAACATTGGATTCAATTAAAAAATGTGTGAATCAATATACAATACTCTTTATTCATACATTTGTCTTACTGAATTTTTTATTAAAGACATAAATACAGTGGTACCTTGGTAATACCTTGGACTTACACCAAACAGGACTTATACCAAACAAATGTTTCCCATAAGAAATAAAAGGAACATTAATAATCCGTTCCCATGAAAAAAATCCTATTGTTATTGGCATAATATACTTTGATGGAGCTGTATAAAATAATTTTAACACTGCTTAATACTAAAATACATAAATACAAAAGCAATTAGATGAAATAAATGAAAATGTAACTTCACTTTACCTTGCTGAGAAGAGTCGAGTGCCTACTAAGATGGTGCTAAGAAGGGAAGAGATGTTATGTAATTCACAGAGAGTTATAGCGCGGGTTGTTCACTGAATGGTAGCAACTGGTGTACTACGCTCGTGGGCAGTCATGGCTTTGTCTTGAAAGAGGTAAATAAGGGTAGCACCTGGTGTTATGATTCATTTAGACCCATACAAGTTCTAGCACAAAGGTTGTATACCAAGCAAAAGTTTTTGTGTCCAAACAGGACTTATACCAAGTTGGACTTATTCCAAAGCGGACTTATACCAAGGTACCACTGTATTTGGAAAAAGTTAATTAATCTTGGGTAAAAAACATATATAAATAAACTACTAATTTATAAATATAACTAATTTGCAGTAGTTATAGAGCTTTTGTACTACCTAACACTTTACAATGGCACTTATACTTGAAATACATGAGAGTATTTGTCTCTGTAGAAGTCTATTTAGGGATGTCACCTACAGCGGCTCGTATATTCTCTTTATGTTCTCTTTATGCCAAACTAGTTTAATTCCCATCAAAACAAGCAAACTCCAGACATCTCGCAACAGGTAAATTGATTAATCAAAGACACTTTCTACCTTGCCCTCCCTGCCCAGTCTGGACTGGTTTTAAATATGGCCAACTGGGCATTTGCTCAGGGCCCCTATTTTCTCTAGGACCCTAAACGTGACAGAATGGCACTAAGTTGCAATGGTGTGCTCTTGGATGTCTCTTCTCATATTTGTCCAGCGCACCATTTGTCTAAAAATGCCATTTAATACGATAGTGATTACAGAGCAATGGGCGGCCAGGTTTTCAGCTGCAATTTAAGTAATGGTTACATATCCAATGTAATGCTATTCCGTATTGTTTAATATATATTTATATATATCTATATATATATAGATATATATATATATATTTTTTTTTTATTATATTTTTTTCTAATGGTGATACTGTATTGGCATGTGTTCTCCGGTAAAAGCTGTTTATTTCCCACCAAGCTCAGCATTGTGATGTGCACATATTTTACCCTTTTGGGACATGAATCTTGGCGGATGATGATGTAATCTGATAATAAAGCTATTAGCATGAGAGTTCTAACTTGTGTAACTGAAATACAAACTATTCTGTAGTATGTTAAAATGGTCGAGATATGTCATTTTATAATACAGTCATATCAATTTCTCTTTCTTTAAGATAAAGAGCTCATGTTCTGGGATTTTTTTATATTTACATTTTTTTTATCAATCATGACCCAAACAGTTGAGTCAGGAGTTAGGGCAGTGACATCTACCTGGTGGACTCTGGTCTCCATCTTCAGCCGCCATGTTGCTTTGCATGTAGTTGCCCTTTTCAGCTTCAGACCTATAACATTATATCATTTTTTAAATACAATTTCATACTCAATCTTAGAGTTCATTTTGGAGAAAAAAAGGTAAACTTGTATCTCTCCTATTTGGCCTGGTTTAATAAGGCTCTCCAAGGCTAGAGAGGAAACATTTTCATCAGTAAAGCTGGGTGATCCAGCAAACCTGGAATGGATTTTTTAAAAGTCATTTGCTATTTGTTAATAAACATTTTTAATCCTGGACCAGATCTTTTTCAGGTTTGCCAGATCAGCCAGCTTCACTGATAAAAGTTTATCCTCTCCAGTCTTGGGGTTTAATAAATTGGGTCTATTTGCTCCTTTTTATCAATAATATTTTCTGTATATTTCTGATCAGTGTATGTTTTAAAATAAAAGATGTAAAGCATTTCATTGAATTATTTATTTGATTATTGGAGACTGTTAGATCTGTAAGTAGTCTTTTTTTAAAGCAGCAAATGTCACATTCTCTGAAACATTCCTTGGTGGAAAATCTTCTATGTTTATGTATTTTATTAGCATTAATTCATTTTCCACCCCTAATTGACATTTAACGCACTAACTGGCTTTATGATGGTTGCATTCACCAGTCCAAGCGGGATTTTATACATTGCTCCCATTAAAGCCTAAAGCTTCATATTTAAGTTCATATTTAAGTCACACAGGCTTCAATGAAGTCTCAGATGATGTGTTTATACTGTAGAAAAAATTGGTAGGTGTTAAAAGCACCAATAGGAGAGGAGGAATTACCGTTGAAAGAAACTTGAAAGGGGCCAGCAGACAGGTGGAAAGCAAACCAAGAGAGAACAGTGTCATTGACACCAATGGAGTGCAAGAATTAGATTAGAAGGGGGTGATCAACAGGAGGAGGAGGTAGAAGTTGCATTGAGAGTTAGAGTCATTGGCCACTTTAGTAAGGGCTGTTTTGGTGGAATAGGCAGCTTGAAAGCCAGACTGGAGAGGATCAAGGAAAGAGTTGCTGCTCAGGTAATTGTCGAGTCTTTTGAAGACAAGGCGCTCAAGAAGTTTGGAAACATATGGGAGAAGGAAGGTAGGATGGTAGCTAGAATGTAGGGAGGGGTCTGGGGAGGGTTTTTTTCAGGATAGGGGTGGCATGTTTGAAAGCGGAGGGGTAAATACCAGTAAAAAGGGAAAGGCTGAATAATTGGGTTGGTGTGGGAGTCAGGGTGCAGTAGTGGGCACGGAGTAGATCAGAGGGAATTGGATCAAGCAGACAGGTAGTAGATGGAGATGATGAGAGAAGACTTCATCCATGAAGGGAGGGCTGAGGGAGGCCAGTGATGATTTAGGTTAGCTACCATATTGGTTTACCTCCCTTGAGAGCACATGCAAGCCTATACACTGCTTATCACCATCCCCTTGCTAGGAAACTGAGCTGCATTAGACTTGGGACCTGGAACAATGAAAAAAATACTGTACAATGTCTCTCTCAATTAAAACTTCCTTTGTAGAATCTAATTATAAGAATATGCTTCAATGGTAATAGTAAAAATATCAACCTGTTGCTAAAATAAATCTTCCTATAACACATATAACACCCTATTTAACAAGCTAGAGTCACCTATACCAAAAACACTTTTCTTTAATATTTCATTGATGGTCCTCTTTATTATTGTCAAATTTTGGAGATCACCAATTATTGATCTACTGTAAATTCAATTAAAAATAAACTTGATTGGATAATGACCAATAACAAACTATTGTATTGACAGCCACAGCTATCCAACTGATTACTGTCACCACGCTGGAAGCTTCGATTTTTCCTTCTTCTTTCTCTTGTTCCCGCTGTAGTCTTTTACCCTGCATTTGACTTTTTGCTCTCATTCTCCTCATTACTTATTCTTTCTCAAACAGGCTAAACATACCCATGTTAATGTTTATACCTATAAGGTATTGTTGGGTGGGCTTAATGCCTTAATGTTATGGTGTTTAGCTGAAGGAGTCACGTATTTTATGTTGCTTATTTATTATGTTAAGAATGTTTTGGCAGTTATCCTGTACGTTTTCCTGCCTAATTAAACTCGTCCAAATTTCAAGAAATATATTGAAATACAAATGAGCAGACCACTTTCAGTCGTTCCCAGCAGAGATACACACATGTAGACCATCATGATGTAAACTTGGAAAATATAATAGATATTTTCTTCTGAGAATTCATTTGCATAGTTTGTGTTAGTAGTGCTATGCTCAATTTCATTCAAATTGCAGCTGTGCTCCACAAACTTGAAACCTAAAACCAGAACATGTGCATGTAATATAAGGAAAAGTGCTTAACGATTATGTAAAAAAAAAAAGAACACTATATAATTCACTAACTTACATAAAGGCTGTGGACAGATGAGTTGATATTAATAATAAAGATGTAATTAGCAGATGTTCCTGATCCAGGATTCACCAAACTTTTACTCACAAAGTATTTATTTCACATTGGGTCAATATTGGTTAAAAACATTTATAAACGGACCACTAAATTTATAATTCAGGAGGGAAATTATTCTATTCTACATTTTGCCACATGTTAGATGTTATCCCTCACATTACAAAATTCCTCATGATTTAGGAAAAGTAATTGTTTTGGATAAGCATATTATTAAATATACAAGGTAATTAGCTTCAACCTGCCACAGATACAGAATATCTTTAAAGAAAATATTTTCCTATTCTTTTTATTTTTTTAGCTTGGTAAATGAGATGAAGCTATAATGACTTTAGCCATTCAATCACGTGCAAGCGTTACAAGGTTACGTGATCAAAACAATATATAAACACGTTCTCTAGCTTTAAAAATGCTAAATAATAATACAACAAAAATATATTTTTATTTTTAGTGTTCGGTGATCTATTTTCTAAATCACAGACACATCTTGCACATCTGTTCAAGCCTAAACATTAATTGTGACTTAATGAATGGGTTAAAATTTATGCCCATATCAGACATCCAATCATGTGCAAGATGCTTTGATGATTGTGCAAAAACCCTAATATTGTTACATTTCCTTGCACACAAAGGGGGGATATTTAGCAAGCTAAGTCAAAACTTCACTTTGATAAGCCAACAGCCTAAACTCATATAGTAGATCCACCCCGCCCTCCCAATGTTAATCTAGGCCCAGACTTATTAAAGCTCTCCAAGACTGGAGAGGATACACAGTGAAGCTGGGTGAACCAGCAAACCTGGAATGGATTTTTTAAAAGTCATTTACTATTTGTTAGCACATGTTTTGAATCCTGGAACAGATCTATTCCAGGTTTGTTGGATCACCCAGCTTCACTGATGAAAGTGTATCTTCTCCAGCCTTGGAGAGCTTTACTAAATCGGGCTCATAGTCTTTGTAAACTATCCCAAAATATTTCTGTACATATTCTTATCACAGTTGACTTGTTATATCATTATCTTCACATCTGTCTTCGGTTCTCTGTGACTCTATTAACCTGCTTTCATCATTGAAGGCTCTCTCAAGGGTAGGCTTGATGGAGTGCCAAGTTTTCTTCTTGAAGTCATGACCAATAAAAACATAAAGCACAGGGTTAACACAGCTGTTAGCATACGCCAAACTAGTCGCCACATCAAATGCAACCTCAAAACTGCGACCAATATAACCCGAGTACATGATTGGGGACACGGTAATTAACCAAACTACATGGTAAGGAAACCAACAAGTAAAAAAGGAAATGATGACAGCCAGAAGAACTTTGAAAGGTTTGGTGGAATTTGTCATTTGATTCTTACGCATGCGCAAAAAGATCAAGGTGTAACATGTGACAATGATAGTGAAAGGAATGACAAAGAAAATAATAAATCTTATTATCACTTGATGGCTTTGTATTATTTGTCCAGACTCAGAAAACTGGTCCTCAACGCAGTCTTCGTAGTCACCAAAGCTTGCATTTTCGGTAAACAAGAAGGAAGGTACACTGAATGCAATAGCTAGGATCCAAACCACCACGCACACTTTAAGAGCCAGTCTCGTGGTTCGGTGATTCTGACACCAAATTGGGAAAAATACAGAGATGCAGCGGTCAATGCTGATGACCGCGAGGTGAAGAATGCTGGCAAACAGGTTAAGAAATATCACAAATATGTGAAACTTGCACATAAAAGTACCAAACATCCAGGTGTAGAAATGGGCTAACTGTATGATTCGCAAGGGCAGAAAAAGGGAAAAGGTAAAATCGGCTATAGCTAAGCTCAAGAACCAAATGCCGTTGACCGTCTTCTTCATCTTGAAAGAGGTGAACCAGATGACCACACCGTTTCCCAATGTTCCCAGAACAGCTATAACAGAGAAGGCCACCATAAGGTAAACGTAAAGAATAAAATATAAACTAACTTCTTCAATGTGAATTGTGTCAGGAGCAGTGGTGTTCTCCATTTTGGCAGATTAGTTCTCAGATTATGATGTCCTAGAATAGAAAAGCCAAAAGTCTGTCATATATAAAAGATGGATACAGATTCTTATATATTATTATTAAAAATTGAACTCAAGTAAAAATTGATAACCAAATGTTTCCCTATGACCTGTATTGGTGAATAAAGAATTTCACAGATGCTTTACTCTCCGAAATAGATTGCTCTATGTGGGGACTGTCTAAGTTTACCATCCCTTCTGGGAAAATTTGGCTTTGTACTTTCTGAGATCAGTAAAGTCAAAACAAAGTCCAGATCAGAGCACATGGTCCTGACCTGAGCCTCAAAAGCTTGGGCCTACAAAGATTAATTAGCTCAGACTCTCTCAATCTTTTTAACATGGGGAAACCATTAAAATAGTTTTCAAGTCTTCAGAGAACTCCTAATAAAATGACTACATTCACAGCTTACAGTACATAAGTGAAGTGGTCAGTGGGAAGAATTCCTCCTGGCCAGAGGAAAGAATGTCACCCTTACGGATATCCAAAAAGACCATTGGTGTCACTTAAACTGACCTAAGAAACACAAACTGCTCATTGCTCAATGAACCCCCAACAACCTCTAGAGGACAAGCAACCATCATTTTTTAATCAAGGCCAAAATTGGTTGCCTCTTATTTTCTTTGTACAGAGAAATGCCCCAAATTTTAAGTATTAATAGCAAACATTAAGATTTTTTCCATTTAAAATCTTCCCTAGACGGGCTAAAATGTTTGTCTTGGGGTATTGTCATAGACCAAAGTAAATTTGCCAAATACATATGTAGCTAAACGTCTTTCAAATAGTGTCATGTATTGTAGGATAAAACATTTTACTAAATGAGATGGCAGTGAAATGAATATCGTGGGGAGTTATACCAGATTAACAAGTGTGCAAGAAAACATATTTTATTGGTTTAGGTTTCACCGAACAAGCTTCATTTTCCAGCAGGCATAACAAGGAAATACATGTCCACCCTATTCCCAACAAAATTAAAAAACAACAAGTAATAACTGAAGCTGGATTAAAGTAAAACAAAGCAGGTAGTCCCCCAGCTAAGCACATCCAACATGCGAATGACTCCTAGATACAAACCTTGGCTTCCCTGCTTGCTCTGTGCAGGAAGGAGGCTTGATGGGGGGACGCATGACTTGCAGAAGAAATCTTTTGCTTGACACAGCTGAGGTTGTCGGTGATCTTGTAACTCTTTATTGACCAAGACAAACTCTGCAGCTGTTTCTTTTTGCAAATAAAAGCACTGCTTGCTCCAAAAGTGTGAATCATAAATGTCTAGGCTCGATAAATTTTTTTTTTGCTTTGTTTGTGATTAGCTCACAGTGAGGATTTTATACAGTAACTGACACCACACTGCCTAATAATATGTTGAGACAAACATCTGTCCTAAGTGCATCTATTAAAATAATGGACCTGTTTCGACTTACATACAAAATCACACACACACACACACACACACATATATATTATATATATATATATATATATATATATATATATATATATATATATATATATATATCTTGACAAAACATCTTGGAAATATTACAGGCTGTGAATTAAAATAACCTTGTTACAAAAAAGGTGTAAAATTTTATTATGGCATGATGTACAATATTTTACTTTTTCACATACAATCATACCATGTCAAATTAAAAAATGTATAATAAAAAAATATATCAGTAAAATA
>NC_092868.1:6980922-6993522 GCF_032062135.1 Pyxicephalus adspersus
ATCATTTTATTATACTAAATTTTTTTAATGGTAAAAATGTATATATATATATATATATATATATATATATATATATATATGTGTGTGTGTGTGTGTGTATGTGTGTGTGTGTGTGTGTGTGTGTCAAATTAAAAGCAATGTACAATAAGTAACAAAGTACAGATCTCTAATATATATTATATATAATACACATGGTTAAAAGTTGGAGGTGGATCTTGATAAAAACACTTTAATAGACATCTAAATCTCTGTCACACATCTAAAACAGGATGTTCAGTACATTGAAAACAACCACTAATTCTGTAAAGAAAAGTGTTGATCTGTATAGGAACATTTCTACAGCTGAATATTGCTAGCATAAATACCACACATTTTCTACAGTAACTTTACAAACCATAAACTTCAAAAAGTTCCAGATGGTCATATTAAACATTCCAAGTGACCTGCTGCTCCGACATTCAAATTTTAGCAATAGCTGAAGTTTTGGAAAAATGATCACAGAAAACATCCCATTTGCACTTATTTAATTTTTTTCTTTTCAAGATTTGTGTTTTCTTTATTTATATCAATAAGTTGCTTTTCTTACCTGAAGTCAGTTGGTTTCTGGGACATCCATTCTTTTTAGCTCCAGCCCAGCTCAGCAAGATTTATGCATTCCGAGTATTGTTTTTTGGGCTATGTCTTGGCTATGACGTTATCTGACAATGACAAAGTGAATAGGATGAGAAGTCTAAGTTGTGTAGCTGAACTTTTACATGGGATGTGCCTTTAAATACAGCTTCTGTATAACCAAGAAGATTTTCAGTTATCCAAATGATTTTTTTTTTCAATCCTAAATATTAATAACTTGTATGTATGTATGTATGTATGTATGTATGTATAAGATAACTTGTCTGTGTTCACATCTAACATCTAGTCCAACTACTTTCCTCTTAACTTTACTTTTAAACATTGATTAACAACCATTGTAAAAATATTTATTTTAATGTCAATATTCACATACCTTACAGTTCTATATGAAACATATATATTTATTTAAAAACGTGTTTTTAACGGTTTACAAAATGGTACTTTACGCATAGAGGCTTCTGGTAGTTTTTGCTATGTCTAGCTGCACACTAGAGGGCAGTACAGAGGTTTCAATGTCAGTTCCCTTGTCCCATGACTCTTTGCATTTTGGCATGTGGATGGCTGCACTTGTAGTTTCTGTAGAACACAATGGGGTGGCTACAACAAACACATTCTGAATGGTTCATGAGTTGTAGCCACAATCAATAAGAGTATACAGTTCTCTGCAAGGAATAAAAGGTATTTATGGAGACTCATTTAACATAGGAGGAAGAAACGTATTAATAACAGGGATGGATTTCCAAACATGCTACCCAGGCCTAGCCATCCAGTCTAATGTCTAAAAGTTGTAATGAGTGCTAATATCTACAATAGTGGTCCCCGACCATTGCGGACCAATAAATGCACTGACTCTAGACCTTGCATGCGCAGGGAGCAACGTGTCACTTAAAGGGGAAGAAACTTCCCCGGATGATGTCATGATGCCATAACCCCCCCACTTTCCCATCGCAGGTCTGAGCCAGAGACACAACATGCCCACCACCCTGAGCCTTCAATGTCTCCGAAAGACATAGTCCTTGGCTCTGGCTAGTGACCCCCCACCCCAGCTCTAGGAGAAGGGGTCCTTCTCCTGAACCCACTGGTGGGTGCACTGGCCAGAGCCCCGGCTCACCTGTTAGTCACTAGTTGGCCGCAGACTGGGGGTTGGGGACCCCTGATCTACAAGTTCATGGAGTTACCTTAAGCGATGCCACCTGTTCTTCTCTGTTCTGTTTATCCTCTCCGGTCTCCCAGGATGCATCTGCAGCATAATTCCCACTCTGGGTATTGTGTGTGTTTCCAAGAAGCAGCCGGAGCAGTAAAATCACTGCATTGATCAACGCAGCCCCATGAGCGCCAGAGTCTGGGTGGAAGGAACACGGGAAGCATTCTGACATGAATTCCATATAACTTCCATGGAATTTCTTACAAGGAAAGGCTACAGGTCAGGTAGCAGTCATTCTTTACCATTGAATCCTAACCTTGTTCTGTGATTTAATTTTCTGCTCCCTGATTAACCCCTTATTATCTGAAACCAAAAGTGGTAAACAAAGCACTAACTGAGCCGCAGATTTTGTTCTCCATAATGCACCTCCTTTCAAATTATTCCTTCTACATCATTATGCATTAACCTGTTTGAACTTAGTTATCTCTGCCCCAAAAGATTGTAAGCTCTTCTTCTTCCTGTGTTTTACCTTATACCTTACTAGATTGTAAGCTCTTCCTACTATTACATTCTGCCTTATACCTTATTAGATTGTTAGATTTTTCTCCTGCATCCTGCCTTATATCTCAATAGATTGTAAACTCTTCTTCCTTCTACGTCCTGCTTTATACCTCAAAAGATTGTAAGCTCTTCTTCCTTTTACATCCTGCTTTATCTCCTTTTAGATGGTAAGTTCTTCCTCCTCCTGAGTCCTTCTTTATACCTTAATAGATTGAAAGCTCTTTTTCCTCCTGCATTCTGCCTTATACCTATGTATATGTGGTAGATGTTTGCTGTGTCTAGCTCCATAAAGGACAAGCCAACAGTGTTTATGGTCTCTGTATTTTGTTACCCTTTTATGGACAAAAATTTAACTATCTGATAATAAAAAAGCGATTAGAACAAGAAGTCAATGTTATGGATGCAAAAGAAATAAATCTGATAAGATGATAAGATGCTGGTTAGATTTGATCACTGTACAAACAAAAATAATGCTAGTTACTCGTACGACTTCATTTTTAATGTTAGAAATCCCCCTACAGTACGAAAAAAGCAATATTTTGGAAAATAGGCCAATAGAGTTGTCACCTTTTAAAGAACAATAATGAACCTGTCACACTTACCTCTAAGATGCTAAAGCACAGACACCTCTTTCCTGCAGCTTTGAACCCAGGTGTGCCTGCTCCTACAGATTTATTCAGTATAGGCCCTCCCGCCGGCCAATCAGAAAATAACCTTTAAATCACCCTTGGCTATTTAGCTAGCTCAGACACAGAACAAAGTGTTTGTGCAACGTGTCTCCACTAGTGCCGAGCTCCTAGTTCTGCTGAGCTAGTTCCTGTACACCTGTTGTTTAATTCAGGGTTTCTCCTGTACAGCCCCTGTGTTAACCCCTTGTTACCCAGTCTATTGTTTCCAGCCTTTTCCCTTGTGCTGTTCCAGTGTTCCTCTGTCTGTGGATATTCCTGAGTCACCTGTGCCTCCAGTTGTTGTGTGTTCCCTGTGTCTGCAGTGGCCCCTGTGTCACTGGTGTCTATTTCCTGAAATCCTGGTATTTGACCCCTGGCTTGTGACCCAGCCTCTCTTGTTTCCTGCCTGCCCTGACCCTGGCCTTCCATGACAATTCTTCTGCTTAGTGATTTGGTACGATATATCGTCCTGCCCACCCTCTGTGCCCAAGGACAGCAACCTGGCAGGAAGCAGCAGCACACATCCTCACCACTAGAGGCTCTGGAGAAGACTTGGTTACTGTTTAGACTCCTCAGGGCGCGCACTACTTTTGTGGAAGCCGTAGCACCCCCTAGTGGCCCTGTCTCCCCAAATGTTACAGAGCCTAGGAACCTATTCCTATTAATTGGAATAAGAACAAGACAAGACAATAAGAACAAGAATAAGAACAATATAGATGAGAATCCAACTGGCACATATCAGTATGTAAAACAAAACAATGTTTTGGCTATTGATACATTTAAACCAGAAGAATGTAACATTATTTTTATAAATGAAGTGCTTTCATTTGTAATTGTTAGAATATCACCTGTAAATGAATCAAGACTTTTCAACATTTAGTTGATTTCATGAGCAGGTACAACATCTCTCTCTATTTGGATAAGTCTGGTTGATGCTTTGTAGTCCACTTCATGGACTACAAAGCTAAGCTACAAAACTTTAACACTGAGCTCACTGTCACCAAACAAAATTATTTCTCCGCAGTCATTTCCTCTCAAGCCTCCAACCCACGCAACCACTTCTCTACAATTGACTCCCTCCTAAACCCCACACCTGCTCCCCCCACAACAACCTTCTCTGCCCAAGACATTGCCACCTACTTTAGAGATAAAATAGACAAAATCAGACATGATGTCTCTGCCCACCGAGCCACTCCAACCATACCCACCCCTTCCACCTGTAAATCTTCACTGGCCTCCCTCAGCCCTGTTACCGTGGACGAAGTCTTAACTCTTCTCTCATCATCTCCATCTACTACATGTCCACTGGACCCAATCCCCTCTGATCTACTCCGTGCCCATTCCTCCACCCTGGCCCCTGCCAGGGTGGAGGAATCCTTCTCTCTGGCATTCCACTAACCCGACTCTCTCCTCTACAATCTATCATGAATGCTGCAGCCAGACTCATCCACCCCTCCCTCCGCTCCTCTTCCGCTACATCTCTTTGTAGTTCTCTCCATTGGCTTCCATTTCACCTTAGAATCAAATTTAAGCTCCTGTGCTTTGCCTTCAAATCCCTACACAGTTATTGTCCCACTTACATCTCTGACATGGTTAAAAAATACTCCCCCTGCCGCTCCCTCCGCTCCTCCAATGATCTACTAATGACTTCCTCACTCATAACCTCATCACACGCACGGTTACAAGACTTCTCTAGAGCTGCTCCAACTCTCTGGAATGGTCTTCCTCGCCCTATTCGGCTTGCTCCTACTTTCTGCTCATTTAAAAGAGCGCTCAAAACTCATTTTTTCAAATTTGCCTACCCATCTTCTTCTGTCTGCTAAACCCTCATTACTTCCTACCACTACATATCGCCCATCCTATTGTGTGTGAAATTCCCCCACCTACTAGATTGTAAGCTCTTCGGGGCAGGGTCCTCTCCTCCTGTATCACTGTCTGTATTAGTCTGTCATTTGCAATGCCTATTTAATGTACAGCGCTGCGTAATATGTTGGCGCTATATAAATCCTGTTTAATAATAATAATATTAATAATGTCCTCAGTGAAAGTTCTCACAAATTCAGATTTATTGGCACTCCAGAACTTTTCCTTGAAGTCTTGGCCAATGAAGACATAGAGAAGATGATTAAAATAGCTGTTTGAATTGGCCAACAAGATAGATAGATGAGTAGCTACCCATATTTAAAATGATAAAACAATGTGTAGCTTCCATAGCAAAATTTAAGGGACAATGCATAAAAGGGAAACCAGCAAATAAAGAAGCCAATGATAACATAGACAATAACTTTAAAAGGTTTGGTAGATGCAGCTCTGCGACTTATACGTAGATGCGACTTGTATATGCAAATATATCAGGGTGTAACAAACAAAAATGATGGTGAATGGTATAACAAACAATACAATAAATCTTATTATCACTTGTGTTTAGTGCATTGACCATTCTGCATTACAATGTATAAACTCATCATTTCAGTGAATGTGTATTAATAAAATAAGGTAAATTGAAGAGGTGATACAAACCAAACAGCAAGGACGACTTTTATAAGATTTCTTGTTTTGCAATGATTTCCGACACCTAACAGAAAAAACTACAGAAGTGCAACAATCAATGCTGATGACGGTGAGTTGTAAAACACTAGCAGACAGATTGAAGAATACCACAAGAAAGTTCAGCTTGCACATAAAAGTTCCAAATGGCCAGTAGCCAAGAGCTGCATATGAGACAATAAAGGCAGAAATAGGCAGAAGCTAAAAGAAACCAAACAGAGGTGACCGTCTTCTTCTCATCCTAAATACAACAAACCAGATGACCAGAATGTTTTTATCTGTTCCCAGCAGAATAAAATAATTGTCTTTAAATATTTATTAAAGTTCAGTAAAGTGGCTATGGTAAAACAAGAGCTGCTTAAGGGTACAAATGCACGTTGTTGACCAAGAAGGCAACTATTACAGCGATGGACCAATAGGACAGTGGGATGGGGTTGGAAGCAGACAAGCTCCAATACTGTGCAGAAGTACTATAGATTTGCCTAATAAACATGGATAGGTTTTAGCCAAGCAGAAGTGGGTGAAACCTGTTTTTTGCGAGTATCAGTGTTTTAATATTTACTTAAAAGTAAATATGGGGTGATTTTAGGTTGGACAAAGTTCAAAGAATGTTAGCTAAGTTTGTCGCAAACAGGACTCATGCATGGTTGTCCATTACTAGGAAGTGTTTTATTCATATTTACCTTTTTGATAGATCTATGGTAACTTAAAATTGCCTAAAAAAGGTTATTGTAGATGGTATACTTTTTTTCTACAGACTCTTACAAACAAGCAAACACAATATTTCCAATGCATGTATTACATGTAATATAAAAACTACTACCAATAGGCTTGGCAAGTGTATTCCCAGTATGCTTGAAGTTACCCTCTTTCTAGACCCGCATTTATAATAAAAAAATAAAGTCACTTTAAACTTTTGGCTGCTTGCTTACCAAGTCACCTATCTATTTATATCTTGTAGTAAACTTTGAGAGATTTCTTCAAACACATTTCTATATACAATATATATATATATATATATATATATATATATATATATATATGTAAATATATATTTTATATGATTCCTTCCTTATTCTTTACTTGCGGTTATTGCCCTTACCTAACATCAAATGGATTCTTGTAGTAGTTTTCTGATTATTTAGTACAACATTATCCTTTTTTGAGTCTTGCCTATGGTGTTATCAGATAATAACAGTTTGACCATGGCAGGAAAGTCTAAGTAATTTAAAGAAAAAAGATATTTTGAATGATAATCTGCAGGATAGATATGATCTCTGCTTTATGGATGTTTCCTTTTATTCTTGACTTTATTTTTGGTGTTAAAAAGCCCCTGTACTGTGGGAAAAAGCAATATCCTGGAAAATAAGCAGATGTTTAACATATCTCCTGCCTTCCCTTACTATATATCATATAATTGCCACTTTTTTTATTATTTTTATTTATTGTATCCAGGTTTTAAACTATTTCCTATTAATTACATTGAGGACCCATTCCATTTTTAACTGACTAGGCTGGAAAAAAAACAGATCAAATGAGAATCTTCTAATGTCCCATTGATATATACTGGATAAATGCAAAAAAAAGTTTCTTATTACACTAGGGCTTTCAGACATATAATACTTCCACAGCTGTTTTGTGGTAGTTGGGGACAGGTTTGTATTTTTTTGTTCTCTAGGCCAGTAAACTTTGTGCTACCCCGTCCCTGCCAAATGCAAGAAGAAGGAGGCTCTTACAGCAATGTTCAGACTGACTGTGGGGATGTGGTGAGGTTATCGCTTCCTCATGCCAGAGAAACCCTTCCATGAGAATACAATACATGTATTGTCCCCTGGTGGAAGCTCCATAAGGAGTAAATAAGGGCAGTAGTGAGTGGCTCGGTACCGCAGACTCGTCCACTGGTAAATATGAAGACAATGGTTCTTTAAGAGCGATGTGGTGAAGGACACCGGGCAGGGATCAGTGCAGAATAAATGGATCCCGAGACAGGAAGAGAGAAAAAGACAGTTACAAAGAGAGAGCAAGGCAGAAGACCGGGAGATTGAAAGAAGTAAAGAGAGTAGGAAAAGTAATTAGAAAGAGGGAGAAGTAAAGAGAGGAGAAGAGAGAGAAAAACAGGGAAAGAAAAAAAAAATCAGTCTACTTACCAGTGATCATCTGGTGACATCCAACCAGAAAACTCCCCATGTCACAGATCTTCCAGCTGTACCATTCTGGTAGGTACTGTAGCTCCCTGATTGAGATCGAGCAGTTTGTACCAGCCAAAATCATGCCATCGGAAGGTCTGTGTTCACCTTTTATTGGCCATGCTGCCATAGGATATGGCATAGGTGGCCTTTTCAGAAATCTGGTGGCCCTGGAGGTAACAGACAGTAACTACGAAGACACACAGGACTGGAGTAGTTACTAAAGCTAGATTTTTGGAAAAAAGCTGCATTCATAATTGTTACATGCAGTAAATTTGGGATCAGTTTATCCGCAAACATGATTTACCTTTTTTTTCATTTTGTTTAACTTATTTTGTAAACCAGGTGACAGTGTCAGACAACAGTACCAAGCACTCCTTGTATCATCATTACAGACTAATAAATAGTAATACTAAATCCTCAAGTATGCCAAGAAAAAAGACAGAAGGTAACCGGAATTGGGACAATTGTTAACAACAACAACATCTCCTCCATAAGAGATTTTAGGATTGGCTTAATGAATTGAACAAAGGATCATCAAAGAATGTTTCAGAATAAAAACACTATAAGTATTCTCATACAAATTTGTTCCTATATATATTTTCAATACACCAATAATCTGTTATAGGGACATCAATGCTTCTAGGACATACAGTATATGGTATATACAGAAACAGGAAAACTGACTATAACAAGTCTCCAAAGAAAGTAACCACACACACAAAGAAAAAACTATGATACTAAAGTTTAAACTAAAAATAAAACAGAAGTTTGGCTATTAATGCACTATGATCAGAAGAACATAACCTGATTCTTTTAATAAATAATGTTCTTTCATTTGCAAATGTTGGCAAATGATCCATTAATACTTCTTAAAACAACACAGTCACAGTTAGTTCATTTCATGACCAGGTACAAATCTTTCTCTCTTTGGATAAGTCTGGTTGATGTCCTCATTAAAAGCTCTCTCAAATCCAGATTTAATGGAACTCCAGAATTTTTTTTTAAGTCTTGGCCAATGAAGACTGATAGAGAGGAGCAGTAATACAGCTGTTTGAATAAATCATTAAATAAGATATATAGACAGCTATCTCAAGCTCAAAACTTCCATAGCAATCCATTAGGGAAAGTACATGGAAGGGAAACCAGCAAATAAAGAAAAAATGATAATAGAAACAATAACTTTAAAAGATTTAGTAGATGCTGCTCTGACACTTCTTCGTATACAGTGTAACAGATAAAAATATTAGTAAATGGTATAACAACCAATATAAAAAATCTTATTATCACTTCTTCTGGTTCCATTGAAAAATCTATAACACAATTCATAAATGTATTATCTCCAAATGTATATGTCCTAATGAAGTAAGGTACATTGAATAGAAAAGATACAATCCAAACAGCAAGGATGACTTTCATAGCCAGTCTTGGGGTGCAGTGATTCTGGCACCAAACAGGGAAAACCACAGAAATGCAACGATCAATGCTGATAATGGCGAGGTGTAAAATACAAGAAGATAGATTGAAGAACAATTCAAAAAAAGTTCAGCTTGCACATAAAGGATCCAAATGGCCAGTAACCCAGAACCATGTACGTGACATTTAAGATGAGAGAAAGGCAGAAGGTCATCAAGAGCTAAACTTAGAAACCAAACAGAATTGGCCCTCTCTTCATCTCAAGAACAACAAACCAGATGACCAGACCATTTTGTTCCCAGCCGTCACAAAAAAAAAAAAATATTAAGGATTATCTTGAGAGTGTAAACGTCAAAGTCAGTGTAACTTGTTTGTGTTATTTATCCACACAAATGATTGTTTTGAATGATAAGCTATGGAATAGATATGCTACCAAGCTCTTGTTCTATAAGAAAAAGTAATACTCTAGAAAATTATTATTATTATTATTATCCAATATTTATAAAACTCCAACATATTATGAGACGCTTTACAAAGTCCATAGTCATGTCACTAGGTGTCCCTCAAAGGGCCTCACAATCTAATGTCCCTACCATAGTCACATGTTATTACCACAGTCTAAAGTCGAAATTGAGAGGAAGCCCAATAAACTAACTGCATGTGGAATCTGTGCCTTATCGCTGCAAAGGCAAGAGACAACCTCTGAGCCACCATTCCACCCCATGGAACACTTGCCTTCCTTTACCACATGGTTTATATCTAAAATAAACAATAGGATTTTGAGGATTCAACTCAGTAGGTGGGATTTTATAGGCCAATTACATCCAATTGTCACATATATCAAAAACATGTATTTTATTTAAATAACATTAAACACATAACATTTCAAACTCATTAAAAATGTGCAACTAACACAATCACACATTTCTGTCTGGGTTGCCTAATTCTAGGAGCATACTCTGCTGATTTTCTACGCATTTCATGGAATCAATCCACTTCTTCAGGAAAGAAGGACAGAAATATCTGATTCCTGTGGCATACAAAGCCCCACCTAAATAGGTGAGTACAGGTAAGGACAGCAGTGATATGGGTTAAGAATCAAGAGTCAAATTCATTATATGAATCTCATATATTGTATGAGGATTGCCGTCATGACGAATGTGCTCAGGGAGAAGACCTCGGTGCATTGCACGTAGCTGTTTTGCTATCTGGATGTGAAGGCTTATTGGATGGCTTGGCTACACTATGACAAGCAATTTCATTAGCACAAGGCAGTTTGGCAATTCGGTGGGATTATAAAAAATACACTTGGGAGCTGGTTCAAATATGAATGTTCTAAGTGTGGGGGGGGCGGGGGGGCAACAGGGTAGTAGTAGGATTGGTGACGCCACTATCAAAAGGTAGAATGGCTGGGAAACTCCCAAGGATGCAACATTTCCTAACTAGGTATCCTCTCAAGGAGGAGGCCAAGTTACTGGAACAGAGCCCTCAGGGGTCGATGAACATCTCTTGTTCGTTGCAATAACTTCCGTCTCGAGCAAGCAATTTGTCGTCTGAGCTGAGCCACCCGGAAGCTGTGATGAAGGAAGTGGAGATTTTGGAGAATGTCAGGGATTGGTTCCATCATCCATTACTTGAACAACTTTCTTTGACAGACTTGCTTCGACTGTATTATTTTGTTGGGAATGTAGTATGCAGTATGTGGCGAACCGTTTCAGTCCCCCAACTACGGTTCTGTCCTCACTGGGGATAGTCTTAGATACTGTGGCCATGGAATGCTGGTTATCAAAAAATAAGTTGAAGGTGTTGCAAAAAGAGGTGTGGGTGCAGGCTGCCATTGATTAGCGCAAAACTAAGCTACAGTAGTTGCGGTCATCACTGGGTAAGTTGAATTTCATGATGGGTTGGATATTCTTTCATGGAAATGTTTTGGCTTATTGGTGGTGTTCCCTTTTCCTTTTTCAGTACTTATTTGGTAAATGAGAAGTGGTTTGTTTTTGGAGGCAAAGCAGACTGGCGGTGTGTTCAGGGGATTACTCTTTTTGTAACCCCATTTATTTATGTTTTAGGGGATAAGAATAGTTGATCATTAATGAGTTTACTAGGGCACAATGATCTGGGGCAGAGGCTGTCCAAGCAGTTAATCAAGGATATTAAATGTGACTTTTTGTATAACGTTCCTGGGTATTAGCATGCAGTGGCAGTTAGCCAGGTTTTGTTATTGTTATAATATTATGATATAAATATATATATACAATTATTGATATCTTAAGGAAGGGAGGTGTGACCAAAAAGCAGCCCATAAGGCCATTTCCCCGAAAAGTGTGCCATCTGCCTGTTGGTACTTGGTGGGACACTTAGCAAACCTCCTGGCTGCCTGAGTCAATTATTTAAGGGCAACACTGAATGGTTAAGTTCTGCAGACTGTCTCTCGCTGTAAAATGTGCAGACAATGGTCCTCGAAGAACCAGCGCTGTTGAGAGAGAGAGAAGTCTAGATAAAAAGAAAGAGAAAGAGAGAAAGGGAGAGAGAATAAATAAGGGAGGGAGGTGAAAAGATTGAGAGTAATAGGGAAAAAGAGGGGGGGGGGGTAGAGAGAGAGATAAATAAAGGGAAAAAGAAAATCAGCCCACTTCCCAGTGATCATCTGGTGACATCCAACCAGAAATCTCCCTGTGTCACAGATCTACCAACCAAATTCATGCAGTTGGAAGATCTAAGTGCACCCTTTAGTGGCCATGCTGCCCTAGGGCATGGCCTGGGTGGCCTTTTCGGAAATCTGGTGGCCCTGGAGGTAACAGACAGAAACTATGAAGATACACATGGCTAGAGTGGTTACTAAAGCCAAATCTTTGGAAAACAGCTGCATAATTGTAATATACAGTTAATTTGGGATCAGTTTATCCACAAAGATGATTTACCTTTTTTTTCATTTTGTTCAGTTAGTTTTTTAAACCAGGTGCCACTGTCAGACAAAAGGGCCAAACACTCTTTCGCCCTGATTCATCAATGAAATCCGCACTCGCTGGACGCGCGTACGTTCGCGCTTCCAGCGAGCCGATTTCCCGCAGGCCAGAGTTGAGTGCGCTCGTACACTCGTCCCCTCACTGCCAGCCGGATTCCTGTCTTAATAATGATGAGCAATAGGGGTCGCGAATCTGCCAATTAAGGCGATTAGGTTTCAGCTAAGGAGGATCTGTTAAGCTATCACTGGTGAGATCATAGCAATTAATTAGCGCACACCTGCTCTCTGTTCTGTGCGTATCTACAGTCCTTTACAGGTCAATTAGAATCTTTAATGCTTCATCTTGTTTTGGGTAAGTGATACTTTTTTAGGTTACATTGTACTCATTCACAAAATAATTAATTTATTGTTACATTTGTTGCACTGTTTTTATACTTTTTGGTTTGCTTTGCAACACTGCAAACTAATTGAGATCAAGCTGTA
>NC_092868.1:6995966-6997678 GCF_032062135.1 Pyxicephalus adspersus
TAATAGCTAAAAAAATAAAATAAAGTTGAGTTGGGGAGGATTTAATGTAAAGGACTTTAGGATTGGTTTAATGAATAGAACAAAGGGTCATCAAAGATTGTATCAGTATAGAAAACTATATGTATTTCCATGCAAATTTGTTCTAATATACAATTCCAATATACAATTAATCTATTATATGAACAGGAATGCCTCTGAGCATATATGGCTAAGCAACAAGAAAATTGAACTCTGAAGAAAGTAACCACACACAAAGAAAACACTTCCCTACATTATACTATATAATAAATTAAAAATAAAACAAAGGTTTGGTTATTGATGCACTTTGATCAGAAGAACCTAAACTGATTCTTTTTTATAAATAATGTTCTTTCATTTGCAAATATTGGCAAATAATCCATTAATACTTGTTAAAACAACACTGTCACATTTAGTTCATTTCATGACCAGGTAGAAATGTATCTTTCTTTGGTAAACTCAGGTTGATGTCCTCGGTGAAAGCTCTCTCAAATCCAGATTTGATGGCATTCCAACATTTATCCTTGAAGCCTTGGCCAATGAAGACATAGACGAGAGGATTAATACAACTGTTTGAATAGGCCAGCAAAATAGATATATGAGTGGCTACTGCGATTCCAAATTCATAATGAATATACAATGCATCGCTTCCATAGGAATATATGAGTGAAAATACATGGAAAGGAAACCAGCAAAAAAAGAAGGAAATGATAACAGAAACAAGAACTTTAAAGGGTTTGGTAGATGCTGTTCTGCGACTCCGAATATGCAGTAAGATCACAGTGTAACAGATAAAAATGATGGTAAACGGTATAACAAACAATACAACAATTCTTATTATCACTTGTACATCTTCCAGTGACCAATCTACAACACAATACATAAATTTATTAAAAATAACTACATTTGAATTAATAAAGTAAGGTATATTAAATAGAAAAGATACAATCCAAACAGCAAGGACGACTTTTATAGCCAGTCTTGGGGTGCGATGATTCCGACACCAAACAGGGAAAACTACAGAAATGCAACGATCAATGCTGATGACGGTGAGTTGTAAAACGCTAGCAGACATATTGAGGTATAATGCAAGGAGGTTCACCTTGCACATAAATGTTCCAAATGGCCAGTAACCAAGGGTTCTCTCGGTGACAGTTAAAGACAGAATTAGGCAGAAGGTAAAATCAGCAAGGGCTAAACTTAAAAACCAAACAAAGTTGACCATCTTCTTCATCCTGAACAAAACAAACCAGATGACCAGTCCATTTCCAGTTATTCCCAGCAGAATAATCACAGATAAAACCACCAGGTATAATATTTCAAGGGTTTCAAAGAGAGTGTAAAAGTCACTATGAGTGTAATTCATCCCAGTAATGTTGGTCTCCATATTTTCCAGAATCTCAGATCTCAGGTGGGAAGTCCTTCAAAAAAAAAAAAAAAGCCACAACATGAAAATGTGTTTTAAAGCAACGCAAACAAAAGGTTTACCAACATTATAAAACATTTTATATTTCATAAATTCACTGATCAGGAAATTACAACTCAATGGCCCTGATTCATCATTGAAATCCGCGATCGCGGGAAGCGCGATAATACGCGCGACCAGCGATCGCGGATTACCGCGGTCCGGGGCTCGAGTGCGCGCGTACACTCGCGTCCTGAATCTGTCGGCCGGATTCCTGCCATGCGCAATA
>NC_092868.1:7001063-7034709 GCF_032062135.1 Pyxicephalus adspersus
TTTTCGGTTGTTGAATAGCGCGATCGCGCACGATTCCGGATCGCTAATACGACTGCGCGATCGATAATACGATTTGGCTTGATGAATCAGGGCCAATGTACTTTCTCCCCTCTATTCTTTATCCTGCAACAAATGAGTTGATTTAGTAAAAAGTTCAAACTGGGTGCTTAGCAAAACCAATTTTTACTTAGTAAAGCAATTTTAACTAAATAATGCAAGTATACCAAATGACATGCAATAAAACATTAAGGGAGAAAAAAAATGATTTTTGTTGCAAATGATCAGTTGGTGGATGTCACCAAAGCTTCATATTGTTAACTAAGCTAAGTGGAAAACCACCTTGTAAAAGTAAACTACCTTGCTAAGTGAACAGCCTAAATTTCTTAAGGAAATCAACCCTACAATGCCTTTCAGCTATATTCTGTACGTAAATAGGAGCCAGTGGTTTATTCAATATAACCGTATCATATCACAGAGGAAATATAATATAATTATATCTTTAGTAGACCTATGGTAACCTAACACTGCCTAGAAATGTTATTATAGATGACACACTCTGTCTTAAGATACTCTTAGACAGAAGGAAACTTTAAATAAATTCCTATGCATATATTACTTTTTAATATAATATATTGAAATACCCAAGGCATCCCAATACACAAGTGTACTAGGATGGCACAATAAACTGCTGAGTGCCCACCAAGTAACCTATCTATTTATATATTGTAGAAAAAGAATTGTGCAATAGATTCCATCCAATATTTTTTTTTAAATATGATCCCTTTCGTATTCTTTACAAGATGCTATTGTCCTTACCTGAAGTCGGGTGGTTTTTGTTGGACTTTTTCTGGTTTTAGCTCCGGCACAGCTCAGCAATGGGTATACACTCAGCACTCTGTTACCCTGTTTTGAGTCTCGGCTATGACACTGTCTGATAATACCAGTTGGATCATGGTAAAAAGTCGTTTATCTAAAAAATAATGTTTTAAATGATAAGCCACAGTTTAGATATAATCTCTATATCAAAAGAACATGTCTATTGGCTCATTATTGACTTTATTTTTAGTGATAGCTTTTGTACTGTGTGAGAAAATATTTTGGAAAACTGACATTTTGCATAACTCCTTACCATATTGTTTTATATGAAACTGCACTTTTTTTTGGAAAAAAATACTTGGAATACAATCTGTTTCCTAATATTACATTGAAAACGGGTTGCATTTTTACTGGCTAAGGTGGTGAAATACAGACCAAAGGAGAATCTTGCTGGCACATATTGGCTTGAAGTTGCAAGGGTCACTATACAGGATGGAATGTAAAAATAAATTTGTATTACAAAAGAGCTTTGGGACATACATTACTTCCACATTCTTTGTTAACTGGACATTTGTCGTAGTAAGAGCCAGATTTGTAAATTTTTTCCCCTAGGCCAGCTAACTTGTGCCACCCCCTACCTCCCAACTGCCTTAAAAGAAGAAAGCTCTTAAGGCTATTTTCAGACTGACTGTGAGGTTGTAGCTTGTAGGGAAGAGCAAGCGAATTTAATAAATTTGAATTGGGTCGTTCTCGCTTACCAAACATGTAGGCGAGAGTGGCCTTTGTAAATTGGTAGGGCGAGACTGAATTTTTGGGACCTGCAAGGCCAATCAGGGGAGTGGAGCTGTCAGCACTGCTCCCCTGATTGCTCTTACAGCCCTTTACTAGTTGTACGTGTTCTTTGATAGAGTTTCTCTATCCAGGAACACAGGAGTCCTCTGATTTTTCCCGCGGCCGTGTTCATTCAAAAACTCAAGCCGCATGACTCACTTTGAGAGGAAGAGTTCTGCGGCTGCATTTATGAATGGAGCCATGAGAATCCTCCTCTTAGTGGGAGATCCCCAGACACTACAGGTCATAATGAGGGCTTGCCCTCATTCTGACCTGTAGTGCTCGGGGATCACTCACTGACAAGAGGATTCCCACGGTTGTATTTATGAATGCAGCTGCGGTAAATCCTCCTATAGTGATTTCCTGGATTTCCGATGGTTTCGCAAAATTTTTACCAAAATTTTGTGAATCCATCGGAACTTCGAGGAAATTTCCGCGAGAATGCTAAAGGCATTCGTCTTCACCTTGGTGGAGATACTACATATAACTTCACTTTGAGGAAGATCCACAGAGAGTGAATAAGGGCAGCAGTGAGTGGCTCGGTACAACAGACTGTCACCCGCTGTGTAGATTATTGTTCCTTAGGATTCAGGAATGTAAGTGACTGAGCTGAGAGCTGCATAGAATCACTGAAACACGAGGAAGTTCTGTCCACATATCATTAACCAGTGAACATGAATGGATGAATGCACTTTCTCTGAATTTGGATGAAATATCCTCTTAATGTTTGAAGATGTACTTTTTTGATCTGAATATTGAACACTGCATATGTACCAAAAGTACACTTTATCCTAGGTATGTACCAACTAACACATAATACTTTAAGACTCTTAAGACTCCCATATATATATATATATATATATATATATACAGCAACACCAGCAAGTGAGCCTTCTAGCATCCAATTTAGCACTCACTATTACTACCTTTTTGCGTTGTTCACATATCTGATACGAATTTACCTTGTTTATTGTTTTTCTAATGATATTCAGTTTCTACATATCTTTGTATTAACTATATAAATAATGTCTGTACAACTGTATACGGTATTGCTCTATATTGGTAATTATTATGTTATATAAACTTTACAAAAATATCAAATTGACTGTATCAACAATTGGTTTTTTATACCTTCTATATATAATATAATAATATATCCCTGAAGAAGCCTTCCTGTGGCGAAAGGTGTCAGTTTATACACGGTGAAATTCGGTCCCCTAACTCCCCTTGTGTGTTTTTCCTGATTATTAGGAGCACATATGTATAGCATATTAAACACCCAGGTCCTATGAAACAAGTCAACAATGTTTGTAATTATGTATTGATCCATTATGTACAAATACCTGGTAGCGTCAAACAACTTTTCTTTAACCTTCTTTCTTTTTACATATTCATATTGAAGAGGTGGCTGTAGTATTTAGGACCAATTAGTAAGTGGAGAAACACCCACTAATATCGACTTACCACTGATTACATCCAACCAGAAGGCTCCCTGTGCCACAGATCTTCCAGCTGTACCGTTCTGGCGGGTATAGCAGCTCCCAGCCCATAGAGATTGAGCAGTCTGTACCATCCAAAACTGTGCAGTTGGAAGGTCTAAGCTCACCCTTTTGTGACCATGCAAAACTAAGCCATGGCCTGGATGGTCTTTTCAGAGCTCTAGCCTTGGTGGTAACAGACAGAAACTATGAAGAGACACAGAACTAATGTGGATTCTAAAGCCAAATCTTTGGAAAACAGCTGCATTCATAATTGTAGTATACATTTGGGAACAGTTTTAGGATATTAGGATATTCCTAATGAATAGGACAATGAACACAAATAGAGTAAAATTCAATATTTATTTCCATATAAGTTGTTTCAATATAAATTTTCAATATACAAATAATCCAGGGTAGGAACATTAATTCATATGGGGCATATATGGCTAAGCAATAGGATACCCGGCTATCAAATACCTCCAAGGAAAGTGACCACACACACGCACACAAGGAAAAAACTTCCCTGTGTTATACCTAAAAATATATAACAACCATTTGACTATTATTGAACTTTGATCAGAAAATATGACCTGATTCTTTTTATAAATAAAGTGATTACATTTCCAATTGTAAATCATCCATCATCCAATCAATCATCCAATATTTACTAAATAACACTCATCTTTATATACAGTATGTCACATTTAGTTCATTTCATGACCAAGTACAGATCTTTCTCTCTTTGGATAAGTCTGGTTGATGTCCTCAGTGAAAGCTCTCTCAAATCCAGATTTAATGGTCCTCCAGAATTTTTCTTTGAAGTCTTGGCCAATTAAAACATAGAGAAGAGGATTAATACAGCTGTTCGAAAGGACCAACAATTCAGATATACGCCTACTAAAAAAACAAATCCTAAATGATAAAACAATGTGTAGCTTTCATAGCAACCCATGATGCAAAATACATGAAAGGGAAACCAACAAATAAAGAAGGAAATGATAACAGAAATAATATCTTTAAAAGGTTTGGTAGATGAAGCTCTGCAGCTTCTCCGTATGCACAATGATATCACAGTGTAACAAATAAAAATGATAGTAAATGGTATAACAAACAATACAACAAATCGTATTATCACTTGTGCTTTTTCCAGTGACCAATCTCTATAGCAATGCTGAAATTCATCATATCTAAATGTATATGTCTTGATGAAGTAAGGTACATTGAATAGAAAAGATACAATTCAAACAGCAAGGACAACTTTTATAGCCAGTCTTGGGGTGCGATGATTCCGACACCAAACAGGGAAAACTACAGAAATGCAACGGTCAATGCTGATGACGGTGAGTTGTAAGACGGAAAGACAGAAATAGGCAGAAGGTAAAATCAAGAAGAGCTTAACTTAGAAACCAGACAGAGATGACCGTCGTCTTTATCCTGAACCCAACATACCAGATGACCAGACCGTTTCCAATTGTTCCCAGTAGAATGATCACAGATAAAGCTGTCATAAAAAAAAAAAGGACTTTATAAGGAATGTTATAGGAGTCCTCATCAGTGTAATTTGCCTCAGTGGTGTTGGTGTCCACTTTTTTTTAAAAATCTCAGATCTCCGACGCTACGTTTTGATGTTCTTCAAAATCAAAACCAAAACATGTTAAAGTTATTATGAAACATTTTAGACTTCAGAAAATGGGTGGACGATGTTCAAAGAATGTTATCTAGACCTGTAGTAAACATAACTTCAAGATATATATCCATCAATAGGTATGCCTGTTTTTCAAAATTACATTTTTGGCAGACCCATGGTTACCTGAAACTGCCTAGAAAAAATATATAGATGACATACTCTGTCTAGAATCTGTTTTACACACAATTTTTAAATATTTCCCAATACATATACAAAAATATAATATAAATTTAATATTTAAATATTACAAAAATATTACAAAAACGTCACATAAATGTCTATTTATATCTTCTAGAAAACTTGTTCAACAGATTTCTTCAGATATTTATTTTTGTAAACTGTCTTAAATTCCTTCCATAATCTTTGTCATGCTATTATTGTCCTTACCTGAAGTTGGAAGAATTTCTGGTAAAAATCTGAGTAGTTAGCTCAGCAACATGTATACACAGAACACTGCTAGCCTTTCTTGGGTATGGCATTGTTTGATCTTTAGTAAGAAGTCTATACTAATTATCTAAAAAAAAGTAATGTTCTAAATGATAAGCTATGGGTTGGATATGATCTCTGTATCAAAAATAATGTTTCCATCCACTCATATGACTTTATTTCAGTTTGTAAGGCAAAGCAATATTTTGGAAAAGAAGCAGAAATTTAGCATAATGCCTACCTTCCATTGCTGTATGGTCTATATCTAAAAGGGCCATTTATGGCACTGGGATTTTATATAAATATTGATGGCTCAAATTCGAGGTATACCAAGATGCAGTAATATTTATTGATATAAAGAAAGATATATGTAAAACTGCAATAACAAAAATACTTAGCTGCAGAAAAAAGTTTCAAGAGGCCAAGGAGTCCCATCCAATCTATGCCATCTAATGGCTTGGCAGATGATCACAAATGTGTTGAATACAACAAGTTTTGGTAGTGATGGCAGATTGGAGCCATGTTTTAAATTCCACAGTTATACCATGGCCAGCTCTTGACCACTGCTGGCTAAGAATCATTTATAACCAGGATAAGTTTAATCCTTCCAGGAAGATCACATGAAATTTCAATATGTGTTAGAAAGATATATATCAATATTGGCAAAACATTATTGTTGGTGAGACATGCTGGTGAGGATAGACCATAATTGAAGGATCTGAGGTGGTTTTCTTTTCCTTTATAAACTTTATTTATAACCACAAAAAAGACAGTTACATACAAAAGTAAAGTGTAAAATGTAAAAAAAAGTGCAAATTGTTCAAATTTAAATTCATATACTAAAGTAAAATAAAAAAAATAGATTATCTCATGTACATTATCAAATACATAACAACTTTATCATGAACGCATGCACCCACGTCACCAGGAATCCCCGTAGCATGTCTCTGCATTGTGAAGCTGGTGATCGGAGGAGGCAGACGTGCCCCCAGGACCTGAGGGACCAGCAGGATGCCAGGGGACAGCGACGGAGTAAGGTAAGTGGGCTTTTTTCTGCTTTTAGATACCCCGAGTCTGATTCGGGAATACCTATTTTAGTATGTAAAATCCACCCCGAGTCAGACTCGGGAATACCGCTAGGGTGGATTAAAAATCATTTGCTGTCAAAAGTTTTTAATCCTGGACCATTCTAGGTTTGATGGATCACCAAAGTTCTCCCACAATTGTCCATTTTCAGAGAGCTTTAATAAATCAGACCCCATTAGTTTTACAGTGTGAAATTCCGCATCCTCAGGATAAGGGAGGTAATTGGAGGCTATGAATTTGTATTAAATTCCAGAGGGTCGAAAATATCTAAGAGGGGGAAGCAAAGAGCTGCTGCTATAGGGAGAGAGGCATTGGACCGCCCTAAAACAGGTGAGGGATGGGAAGGGGATTATTAATCACCGGGAGGTAAATTAGGAATCATCTGGTGGTGGTAAAGATCTGTAAAATAGAAGTGCTGGTGTGAAAAGACACGTGGCTCATTGTTTCCCTTTCAGGGAGAGAGACAGAGTGGTACTGGGGCACATTACCAGCTCTATTCTCAGATATCTACCACCATCCTTATGGTGTTAACAATCATCCCAATCTATTTTCGTCTTCTGTCTATTGATATATGGTAGGTGGCTTTATGAAACAACTTTTATTAGGCTGTTTTAGGCTGTTTTTTTGTTTAATTACTTATATTTCACTGCTCATTTGTGTAGCTCTATGTATAAATATGTAGGTTTTCAGAACTATTTCAGAACTAGGCAAAGGACTTTGCCAATTAAGGGTATACCTTGAACTATGCAATTTCTGCATAGTGACTGAGATCAATCTTAAACGTCAACTTTGTCTTTAATGTTTCCTTATACCTTTACATTTATTTTATATACTTGACTTTTTACATAATGAAGCACCAATTAAAGTGTATCTAATATCAAAAAAGGTTCTTTTTTGGTACATTATGGTCTATACTGTTGTTGCTGAAATAGATCTTTTGTCTGATGAAGAAACAATTGTATCAGAATGAAATAAATTACAAAATGTATTTCCTTACAAAATTGTTCCAATATACAAATAATCCATTGTAGGAACATTGATATCTCTGGAGCATAAATGGCTAAGCAACAGGCAATCCGGCTATCAGGCTACTACCCTAAGAAGAACACAACCTGATTCTTTTTATAAATGAAGTGCTTTAGTTTGCATCTGCAGATGTTGGCAAATCATCTATTAATACTTGTGGAAGCAATGCTGTCACATTTCATGAGCAGGTGCATTTATTTCTCTCTTTGGATAAGTCTGGTTGATGTCCTCAGTGAAAGCTCTCTCAAATCCAGATTTGATGGTGATCCAGAATTTTTCCTTGAGGTCTTGGCCAACGAATACATAGAGAAGAGGATTAATACAGCTGTTTGAACAGGCCATCAAAAAAGATACATGTACAACTATATTAGGAATAAATCCTAAATGGTTAGACAATGTGTAGCTTCCATTGTAAACTATGAGTAACGTTACATGAAAGGGAAACCAGCAAACAAAGAAGGAAATGATAACGGAAATAATAACTTTAAAAGGTTTGGTAGATGTTGCTTTGCCACTTTTCCGAACATGCAATAGGATCAGAGTGTAACAGATAAAAATAATAGTAAATGGTATAACAAACAATACAACAAATCTTATTATTACTTGTGCTTCTTCCAGTGACAAATTTATAAAACAATGCTGAAGTTCATCATATTTAAATGTATCTGTCTTGATGAAGTAAGGTACATTGATTAGTAAAGATACAATCCAAACAGCAAGTATAACTTTTATAGCCAGTCTTGGAGTGCGATGATTCCAACACCAAACAGGGAAAACTACAGAAATGCAACGATCAATGCTGATGATGGTAAGTTGTAAAACGCTGGCAGACATATTGAGGTGTAATGCAAGAAGGTTCAGCTTGCACATAAATGTTCCAAATGGCCAGTAACCCAGAGCTATGTAAGTGGCATTTAGAATCAGAGAAAGGCAGAAGGTAAAATCAGCAAGAGCTAAACTTAGAAACCAAACAGAGTTGACCGTCTTCTTCATCCTGAATACAACAAACCAGATGACCAGTCCATTTCCAGTTGTTCCCAGCAGAATTATCCCAGATAAAGCCGTCAGGAATAAAATGATAAGGGTTTTATTAGGAAAGTTGTGGGAAGCATCATCAGTGTGACTTGCATTGGTGGTGTTGGTCTCCATATTTTCAAATGTATCAAATCTCAGGTGTCAAGGTATAATGTCCTTCAAAATAAAAACCAAAACATGTAAAAGTGTAATAAACAACACAAACAAAATCTTTAAAGGTGTTTTAAACTTCCAAAAATGTACCAATGGGGGAATTACAACACACACTGTACCTTGCTACTTAATTCTGTAATTTAAAAGTTTCCAGTGGTTTATTCAAACTACCGATAACATATTAAAAAGAAAACATTAATTTTATAGTACAGGGAGTTGCCAACATACAGAGTTAGCAGCATTTCCTTCCCAAGATACCCATCAGCCTATTTAAATTCTATTGAAAGTTTAGCTTTGCAACATGCTCACTGTAAAGTATTCTTAGTAAACGTGTTTGATGATGTTCAAAGAATGTTTTATAAGCCTGTAGTGAACATTACGCCACCACTTGTTATGACTGTATTCAGAAATAAATCTTTGGCAGACCCACGGTAACCTAATACTACCTAGAAATGTTATTATGATGTCAAACTCTATCAACAGACTCTTTTACACACAAGAAAACATTAGATATTTTCCAATATTACATATAAAATAATACATTCCTGTGCCGTCCCACCATACAGTATACGATTTGTTGTACCAAGTAAAGACACATATGCTGTTGACTGCTTACCAAGTAACCTAATTATTTATATCTTGTAGAAATAACCACACAATTCTAACTATCTTGTAGAAATATTCTTTCCCCATATTTCTTCAAATTATATTTTTGTAAACTGTCTATAATCCCTTCCGTATTCTTTTCATACTATTTCTGTCCTTACCTGAAGTTGGGTGGTTTCTGATAGAAGGTATCTGATTATTTAGCTTAGCAATGCGTTTTCACCCAACACACTGCTACCCTTTCTTGGTTATGGCGTTGTCTGATCTTTATAGTAAGAAGTCTAAGCTATTTCTCTGAAAAAATGTATGATTTGAATGATAAGCTGTGGGTTAGATATGATCCATGTATCAAAAATAATATTTTCATTTGCTCATATGATTTTTTTTAGTTTGAAATATTCCCTACATGGTATAACAAAGCAATAGTGTGTAAAAGAGGCAGAAATGTTTTTTATCTAAATTGGCCATTTCTGACAATAGAATTGTATGCAAATATTAGAGGTGAGCGAGAATGCCTCTGACATTCTCACGAACATTTCCTCCAACTTCCGATGCGTCCGTGAAATTTAGGCAAATCAATTTTGCAGACCCATCAGAAGGAAGTCATAACAGGATGATTCCCACAGCTGCATTCTATCCAAGAACACATACCACAGGGTTGCAAAAGCTGTCAGCTCGGCTCCCCTGATTGCTCTTGCAGGTACCAAAAAATTTGATCTCGACGGCCGAATTTACACAGGCCGTTCTGGCTTACATGTTCGGTAAGCAAGAACGGTCTGAGTCGCTGAGAGAACGAATTTTAAAATCTCGCTGGCTTCAATCCCTAGTAATTTCAAGGTACAAGGTATACAAGCATATAGTAATATTTATTGATATAAAGACAGATAGATGTAAAAATGCTATAACAAAAATATATTGCTCCAAAAAAAGGTTGCAAAAGGCCAAGGAGTCCCATCCCATCTAATGGCTTGGCAGATGATCACAAACTTGTTGAACATTACTTGATATTTTAATGTAGTGAAGGCAAACAATATACAAATTAATTAAATAATTTCATAGCAACTTGGTCAACTAGGTTTTGTTGCTTGTATTGAACAGGAACACTAAACAGGTGTAGGAAAAATGTTTGTTAAGTCCAAATAACTTTAATTGCTTGGTTATAACTAATCAAGTAGTCATCATTATTTTCACAACACTTACTTCGACATCACTTTCTAGAAGAAAAAAGCTCAGGAAGTTAAGCAATGTTTTTTCTCCCAAATGTTCAAAGAATTGGGAAGTGGTCTGGAAATAATGTATGCATTCTGTGACAGGCCAGGGTTAGATGGCAAGAATAGTAAAAATAAAACCATTACACACATTAAAATATCAAAATGGCACAATACTAAGGCTGAAGCAGCTGGATTTATAGTGTCCAGCTATATAGGACCTATATATCACCAGCAAACCATTTTCCTTTACCAAATGGCTTCTTATATTAATGGAGAAGTCATTATGATAGTTTAATAGATGTGCAATTATGGTGGCATCTTTAAAAAAAAACATATATTAATCTAATAATTCTGATGAGTAAACTGCTCATCCAACTCTGTATTCAAAATAAATATTATTGATCTGTGGCAGTCAATTGTTTGATGAAATTTACTGATTCGGCTGGACCTACAGTGATGGTCTTCTGAGCATTGAAGTACACTGGCCAATGCTAAAGTCTCAAAAGTGAGATGGAAAATTATCTAAGATCATGGGAGTTCTCTAAAATAGTTGTACCTGGAACATGTGTCCCTTATTAAACTCACTGTTCTGGTGACAACTCTAACATATTGGATATTTCCACCACCTCCTATCTTGGTAGCAGTGGTGGAGGACACAAAAAATCTGAAGGTAATTTCCAGGGTAAGAGCATTTCCCATATAGTATGTCTTACAATGATCACTACATTCCCACATATGCCTTCCAAATTAGATGCCTCTATCAATAAAAAAACCATTTAAAATATATGTGATATTGACATCCTTCTTTTTCAATCTGCAGCCCAATGGAGGCACATTACCTTTATTCCTATATTTTATACTAGTGTTTCTTAATCAGGGTTCTGTGGAGGTTACTAGGGGTTCTTTGAGCAATGAGCAATGTTTGCCTCTCAGGTCAGTTTATCTGATCGTTTTTGACTATCTGTAATAATGGCAGACTTCCCAGTAATGTAAGATTCATTCTTCCCAACAGCCCCCAACCACCACACCTATGTACTGTGAGTTGTGGATAATGTATGGGGTTCCATAAAAACCTGAATGTGTTTTCAAGGAGTTCCCCAAATTAAACAAAATTGAGAATCACTGATCTATAATATATACTCCGCTTTTCACAGGTCATGCTCAATATATCAAATCTAACAGTAATCCAATATTAAGTAAAGCATTCACTATCAATATTTAATCAAGATATCAAATGAACATCAATCTGCTTTGCTTGTTCTATGTTCGACCAACCTTCAGAAGGGAACATCAACCACCAGCCAATGTACGGGTCACGCACTTGGCTGATGGTTTTTAGGGAGTGCTCCCTGTTTAATGTCAGCTAAGCTAGTCAATATTCAATGCTTATGCCCACTTTAACTAGTGTATGGTCAGTTTAAGAGCTCTAAACACTGTAGTAAACCCACCAATTGATATTGGGGGTGCTATATATTTTATTTCTTTAAATTATTGGGTGACCAGGGGCAATGGATATTTACTGTATTATATTTGAGCTGGCAAATCAGTTGCAAACCTCCCAGAGATTTCTTATGAAGTCACAATAGCTGCTAACCAGAACCTTGCCTTATGTTATAAAATGCAATAGTTTTTGTGTGAACCCAAGTTTATTTGAGACATAAGTTTTTTTCAGTAGATTATTATCTACTTCCATTCATCTAAATATTCTCACTTTCAATTCTTTTTTAGGTCTACTCCCAACCTCCCACTGCCACCCTCATTTTCCCTTAAAAAGCAACACTTAACACTTCATACAACTAATTAATCTATAAAAACTGAAAAAGTTAAGCAACACAACATCATACAGCTGATATGAAATAAGAAAATATATGTAGGAAATGTGAACTTACAGATCTTGTGCAAGGATAAAGGTTAATGAAATCTCTTCTTACCGTTTAACAATTCTCAACCTTCCTCAATGGTTATCTGCTCGTAAAAGATGACAGAAGAAAATTATTTATGTGATATTTAAACTGCAGACACATAGTAGTGGAAAAAAGTTTGTTCTCTGTTTATGAAGCTTCCTCATTGCAGCTGTCCTAGTCAAACCACACTGCACCAGCTTAATTTCCTAAAAAAAAGCTATTTCTCAAGAACACAATATTCTTGGACCTGTTTTCTTAGAGCTCTCCAATACTGGAGAAGATTGGAGAACCTTGGTTCTCTAACAAACCAACAAACCTAGAATAAATCTGGTCCAGGACTGAAAACATTTGCCAAATGATAGCAAATGATTTTCAGCAAAACATTGCTTGCTGGATCCCCGAGGTTCCCCTATGATAATCTATCTTTTCCAGTCATGGAGAACTTTAATAAATTGGTCTAACATGATTGAGTTGAGTTTACAATAATATTAGCAATTTTTGGTAAGAAAAGCAAAACATCAAGTATATAGGAACAATTCTCTGCTGAGGATCAAACATTTGAAAATGCTACTATGTTCTTACTCCTAGTTCATAATCCAATTTCGTAGATTCTTCCACAAAAGCATTTTCAAATACAGCGTGCATGGATTTGCAGAATTTTATAGTGAAATTTTGACCCACAAAGACATAGAGAATAGGGTTGATTCAGCTGTTGATATACATCAGGCTCCCAGCTAAGGAAAATCCAACTGATACTACATGTTTTAAGTACAGCTAAGTACAGTGCAGCTAAGTACAGCCCAGTGACCATGGGATCTTAACTGCCGATGAACTCTCAATAGAGAAACTCCATTGAGAGTTCGCCTGCAGTCATAGCTGACTAGAGGCACTCGGGTGCCTCCTCCAATCAACTGAGACCGCAAAGTTCCCACAGTCACTGGGCTGTACTTATCAGCTCTGTGACCATGGGAACTGAACTGCAGATGAAGTTTTTTCATTGAGAGTTCATCTGCAGTTCCACTGCGATCCCTGGGCACTAGAGGTTAATTACGGGATTGCAGTGAATTCTCAAGGGTGCATTCTTTCATGCAGCCCTGGAAATCCTGTGTACAATCCCTGACACTAGAAGATAAATGGGGACAAGTCTCCCCATTTAAAATCTCTAGTGCTCCCTGATTGGCTGGGGAAAGCTTTCCGCAGCCAATCAGAAAACACTAGAGGTTTTGACTTGGGAAACTTGTCCCCATTTAACCTCTAGTGCCGGGGATCGCACACTGAGCTGATTACTGAGCACTGCATTCATTGATCAGCACAGCCCGCAATCTTTTTTTTATTCGAACTTGATCAGCAAATTTACACCAGCCGTTCTCGCTTATAATTTCGGTAAGTGAAAACAACCGAACTCGCTGCGAGACCGAGTTTTAAAAACTCACCAAACTCATCCCTAGCAATCAATACTGATAATGGTGAGTTGTAGAACATTAGCATACAAGTTTAGATTAATAGGCATAGTGGTCAACCTGCACATGAAGCTTCCTAATGGCCATTTTCCACCAAGGGCTGTGTGGGCAATGGTAAACAGCAGAAAAAAGGTGAAAACAAAATCAACTATTGCTAAATTTAAGTGCCACATCACATTGACTGTCCTCTTCCTCTCTAAAGCTGTGATCCAAAAAACAAGTCTATTGCCTGATGAAGTATTTGCTTTTCCATGGATTCATTATTGTTAATGTATTGGGTTGAAGAGTGATGTTGTTTTTCAGCTTGTGTTGATGTTAGGATTCAGAAGAACAACTCTAAAAAAATAAATGTACAAGATGAACAATGAGTTTCTTTAATAGAAAAAATAAAACATATAAAGTTAATTATAGTCTTCATGAGGATAAGCCTACTTGATGATAGTATGAGCTGAAAATGGCAGCCAATGCCAATGCTTTTTGTAGCACCTGGGTCCCGAGTTTGCATGAGTGTTCCCTCACATGGCCAAAAACATTCTGGTAGGTTAATTGATTTACCCCAAATCATGGTTTCAATGGGCCTGATTTTTTAAAGCTCTCCAAGGCTGGAAAGGAATCACTTTTATCAGGATGAGTGATCCAGCAACCCTAAAATGGAAATCTTCAAAGTAATCTGCTATTTGTTAGCAAATGTTTTCAATCCTGGACCACATTCATTCCAGGTTTGTTGGATCGCCTAGGTTCACTGCTGAAAATGTATCCTCTCCAGCCTTGGAGAGCATACAATCCAGCACAAAGGGATGCAAAAGATAATCAGAGTTGTAACCCATGATAGCAGAGGGTGAAACACTGAAAGAGATTTTCCAACAGTCCCCAATTATGGACTTCAGTCAGTGACCCCACCTTGGCCACAAATATTAAGCAGGAGACTTCACTCTGACTACAGAGATTTAAACAAGGGAACACAACCTTGCAAAAATAAATTCTACAGACTGTGAAGCCAGATTATTCCATATAACACACAGAACTGAACCTTTGATATTACTGGATTACACAGTGTCACCTACATTGGAAGGTGCACCTCCATAATTGAAACTTTAGAAATACTTAGGAGAGGAAAACTTTTAAATTTAGAATGATAATTTGGTTTGACAATACAGATCATACAATGCATGTGCCCCTTAGCTTTCTGAATTACTATTAATTAGCTTTATGACGATTCTCACCACTTTCCTCTTTTCTTTCCCTCTCCCATCCCAGGAATGGCGAAGATTTCAGATTTCTTCTATTTACACTAGACAGTGCCTTTTATTAAAAAAGTATATGCTGTGTAGCACTAAAAGGCAAAACCTATCCTAGAGATGTTCTAGGTCTTATATGATTAACTTTCCTACTTTATTATACTATTTTGTTTTGTTTCACCATTTTTTTTTTTCCTTCTCAGAAATTGCTGTCTTTACTGAAATTTTAACATCTTTCTAAAACTTTGTTGGTCAGTTCTTTTTAGATCAGAGAAGAAGTGCATGGACTGCTTCATAAATATACTCCTCTAGTATCATTCTGAATCAGCGTTGCAATGTGGGATGCCATGGGACCCTGATGCAGTCTGTTTAGGGAGGATTCCACCAGTCAGCGACTTTAATCCTGCACGACAAACACACAGCCACCAAGTATGGCAATGAGCAAGATTTCAATCTTACCTTACAACCACATGAGAATAAATGGTTGCATCTGGGAGTTCCTGGTGAATTATCCCAATTTGATGTAAGGTTGGAGCAGTTTTGGAAGGTATAGAGCTAAACTTAGAAAACAGACAGAGTTGACCGTCGTCTTTTTCCTGAACACAGCAAATCAGATGACCAGACCGTTTCCAATTGTTCCCAGCAGAATGATCACAGATAAAGCCTCAGTCACATAAAAAACATTTAAGGTTTTATTACGAATGATATAGGAGTCCTCATCAGTGTAATTTGTCTCAGTGGTGTTGGTGCCCATTATTTTCAAATATTTCAGATCTCCGACGCCCATTGCTATATGGCTTATATCTAAAATGGCCATTTATGGCACTGAGATGTTATGTAAATATTGATGGCTTAATATCGAGATATGCAAAGAATGCAATACCTAAAATACTTAGCTGCAGAAAAAAGTTCAAGATACCAAGAAGTCCCATACATTCTATGCCATCTAATGGTTTGGCAGATGATCACAAACATTTTGAACACAACAAGTTTTGGTAGTGATGGCAGATTGGAGCTATGTTTTAAAATCCACAAGAAGTAAAATCATGGCCAACTCTTGACCACTGCTGACCAAGGTTTATGTATATCCATTATCTTATCTCATAAGGATACCAGCTAAAGGATGAGTTCCATCCTATCAGGATGATCTCATAAATTGACATATATGTTAGAAAGGCATATATCCATATTGGCAAAACAATATTGTTGGTGAGACATGCTGGTGATGATAGACTATCATGGAACAATCTGGGAGATCCAACAAACCTGGAATGGTTTTCTTGAAAATATTTTGCTCTTAGTTGGCAAATGTTTTCATTCATGATTATTTTGGCAAAAAGTAAAACGTGCGTACTTAGTATTACCATGAAGCCTTCCATACAGTGGTCTGTATGGAAGGCTTCTGTATGGAACTCTGGTTGTCCTGGTGTCCAGAAAATGTTAGAAAAGCTAACATTTTCCAGTAATCACTCAAAGCGAAGGTGAGGGAGAATGTGGCAATAGGGACACCTGTGTTGGTGACAGTTGTCTAAGAGGACGATTTTTTTCTTTCATTTTGGGTTTTTATACATTTTTAGTATATTTTTGTTGAGGTTGTTGGGGAAAGTGGGAACAAAAAGGTAAAGAAGGCTTAGGGGAAGGGGGGGGGGCGGGGAATCCTGCGAGACAAACATAATAGACTTGTCTCTTTACTTCTAAATCTGGGACCAAACCCACTGCTGGGAAATAAAAACCAAAGGGGTTAGAACTTACCAGTCAAGTCCGGAGTGAGATCATTAGAAATCCAAAGCTTCCAAATTCTATTGAATTTAGTAATAGAATCATTCAGTGTAGCTGTCAATTTTTTATCAATGAGATGGATGTCTTACATTCAACTTAAAAACGAAGGTATGCTTGAACTTCATTTACTGGAGAGTACCTGCTTCTTTAAAATGTAGTGGAGTAGACCAAACTGGGTGTGAGTACAATGCGTACGTTTCACACTCAGTTGGTATAGATTTATATATATATATATATATATATATATATATATATATATAACATAACAAACATAAAAACATAATAAAACTGTAATGTATAAACCAAATAAAAAATATTAAAAAATGTAATCTGTACTAAGCTTTATTTCACATAGTTTTGAACAATTCTGAATGCTACCTCAAGCTGAACCTCAGAATGAATTGTCCAACTCGTTATTTCCGGTATTTTGGTAATTTCTTTTTGAAATCTGGAGCTTTAAAAGTATAAACAATAGGACTGACTGCACCACCCAAAGAAACCAAGCATATTATGATCGGCTGAACCATTTCCACACCTCTTTCCAGGTTTTTTTCTCCAGAAATGAGTGAGGAGAATTTTATGAAGGAGAGTATATGGTATGGCAACCAACAAGCACCAAACAATGTCTGAAAGGTGAAGATCAGCTTGAGTGCTGGGGTGTATTTTGAGGACTTCTTCCGATAGTAAACCATGGAAACAATAATAAAACACAAAAGTATGGTTAGGAATGGAATGCAGTAACCTAAAATGAATGCTATTATCACAATTACTTTTTGTCCATGTCTCCAGATGTCAGTAAATTCAGTCTTATCCAATTTATCAAGGCATTTGATGGTACCATTACAGTCATAGGTGGTTTTGAAGACAAAATAAGGTATGCCAAAACAGAAAGCCACAATCAAAAAAACTAGAGTTTCAACCAAGGCTAAACTAGGTTTTCTGTGGACAACATATTTCATGGTCCAAACCACAACAAAGCAATAGTCAATGCTATACAAGGTGAGAATAAAAGCAGTGTTGAACATGTTCAGATGGAACATAAAGTTGTTAAGTTGGCACATGAAAGAACCAAATGGCCAGTTGATGCCAGAGGCAAAATAAGCAATGTTTAAAAGCAAAAATAAGGACCAAATGAATGCAGTGATGAACAAATTCATGGACAATACTGAACGGAATGTCTTCTCCAGTCTGTAGACGCTCATCCATATAACATATCCATTGGCAGTTATCCCTACTAGGGATATTAAAGTGCAGATAGCAGCTGAGGAAATCCTAATGTTCCGGGCAGTCTGGGTATCATCTTTGGGGAATTGGATGCAATGTACTTGTGAACCATTACTGTCACTAAAGATGGAAGTCAAGTTGGACGATATGATGTTCTCCATAATATTTTCATAACAAATAAGCCTGTTGCTCCCTAAAGAAACAAGAAGTTTATATAAAAACATGATCAAAATACATAAATCCAAAGATATTCATTACAAGTAGCTAAATCACAAAATACATAATTTTAAGTAGAGCAGCTAACCATTCTTGCTCAGTATCTTTTAAGGTGCAGCATTGTCATCCCCGGACAATAGGCCTGATTTATAAAAGCTCTCTGAGAGTGGAGAAGATGTATTATCATGGGTGAACCTGGCATCCAGTAAACCTGGAAAGGATTTCTTACAATCATTGCAAATATTCTATCTGGGACTAAATCCATTCCCAATTTAGTGGATCAACTATGTTCTCCCATAATAGTCTATCTTCGTCATTCTTAGAGAACTTTGAGAGTTTTTATAACAGGCCCAATGTGTTTGTAAGGACTACAGGACAACTTGCCCTCTCCCTTTCTCTATAACACAAGATGTTCTGAAGCCAGTACTATAGGAGGAGTACTGGCAGCGTTTATGGCATTGCTCATCTGCAAAATTAGTAGAAATACTTGATATTTCAGTGTAGTGAAGGCAAATACACAAATTAATTAACTAATTTTATAGCAACTTGGTCAACTAGGTTTTGTTGCTTGTATTGAACAGGAACACCAAACAGGTGTAAGAAAAATGTTTGGTAAATTCCCATCTGAATCCAAAACTTTACTTTAATTGCTTGGTTATAACTAGTATTTTTCATAATTCTCAACATTGGTAACACTTGTTCATACAATATAGCTTCATAAGAATCAATTACAGATTGGGATGTCAAATTTAATTTCACAACACTTACTTTGACATCACTTTCTAGAAGACAAAAGCTCAGGAAGTTAAGCAATGTTTTTTCTCCCAAATGTTCAAAGAATTGGGAAGTGGTCTAGAAATAATGTATGCAATCTGTGACAGGCCAGGGTTAGACGGCAAGAATAGTAAAAAGAGAACCATCACACACATTACATTATCAAAATGTCACAATACTAAGACTGCAGCAGCTGGATTTGTGGTGTCCAGCTATATAGGACCTATATATCACCAGCAAACCATTTTCCTTTATTAAATAGTCTCTATTATTCATAATCAATAGTCAATATATTAACACAGCTCAACAAAAAAAATGTTTTCACTTGCCAAAGATTTTTAAATATATTTAGTGTACTTCAGGTCTGCGGATCCAGAAATGACATCAGTTTCATTGAATTGGCTCTAGTTCTTGTGATACAGGAATCAGAATGGACAATTTTACCAACAACAAATGTTAACACAGCATATTATTATTAATCTTTATTTACACCAATGAATTGCATTTTATATATTAAATATAGCATTATTTTCATAAAACTTTCATTTGCCTTCTATTTATTCATACTTTTTTCTTTTTCAGAGAAATATAAGTTCTTCAAGAAGAAGTTGTTTAAATGACTCCAGTGTATTTTTCTACATTTGTGGTGAATATTCATACAGAATTTGTGAAACAAACATATCTTGCATATTTTGGTATTAAACTGGGGGACCAAGATAAGTATTGGGCTCCCCATATGGTATGCAAAACTTGTGTAGAGTGTCTACGTGAGTGGAAAAATGGAAAACTGAAAAGTTTGAAATTTGGTGTACCTATGGTATGACGAGAGCCCAAATATCATCATAATGACTGTTATTTTTTTGCTTTGAATGTGAAAGGTTTTATTCATTTCAAGTGGGAGTACCATGATTTTGAATCAGCAAGACCTGTGCCGCATGGTGCTGATGTTCCCATACCAGTGTTCGGTACACTCCCTGATATTCCTGTATCCAACATGGAGGATATACAGGGAGTGTAATCCAGGAGTTAGCAGTGGAAGTGAATATGAAGGAAGTGTTTCATCCAACCAGCAGTTCTCTCAAGAAAAGCTCAATGATTTATTATGTGACCTAAGTCTGTCAAAACAAGCATCTGAACTTTTAGCATCAAGGCAAAAAAAGAAAAGAACTGTCTGAGACGGCATGGTAATACAACATTATAGGACAAGAGAGGTGACACTCCTACCATATTTCAGTGAAGATGTAGACTTTGTGTACTGTTGTAACATCCCTGGACTACTAACCCATATGGGAGGACCAGAATACCGAGCAGAAGCCTGGCGGCTTTTAATAGACAGTTCCACTCAAAGTTTGTAATCTGTTTTACTGCATAAGGACAACTGCTATGAATCAATTCCAATTGGTCACTTAACAAAACTTAAAGAAGAATATGAAAATATCAAAATAGTCTTACAAAAGTTTTGCTATCATGAACACCAATGGTCCATATGTGTTGATTTAAAAATGGTGAACTTCCTACTTGGACAGCAAAGTGGATACATACATATAAAGTACCCATGTTTATGCTTGTGGGATAGTAGAGCAAAGCAGGATCACTGGAAAAAAGTGACATGACCTCCGAGAGAAAACACGAAAAAAAGGTGCAGCGAACATCATTAACAAGCCAATGGTTGACAAAGAAAAAATCATTCTCCCTCCACTACACATAAAGTTGGGATTAATGGTGGAATTTGTTAGAGCTCTGAACAAGGACGGTGATTGCTTGAATCACATTTGTATTGAGTATTGGATTGAGTACTGAAAAATTACCAGAAATCTTTGATGGACCCCAAATTCAAAAACTGACAAATGATTCAAATTTCAAAGTTACATGACTGATACTGATGATGTCATGGTTGTCAGGAACTTCTTGGGTAACCATAAAGGACAAAAATATGAAGAACTGGTAAAAAACTTGCTCTTAAACTTTAAAAATGTGCTCTCTCCATAGCCATTTGCAAAAATTTCCAGAAAACCTTAGCAATTTCAGTGAGGAACAAGAGAAGAGGTTCCATCAAGATATAAAGGTGATGGAAGAAAGGTATCAGGGCAGATGGGATAGACACATGATGGCAGAATACTGCTGGAGCCTTCAACGTGATTGTCCTGATCATCAGTATAAAAGGAAATCATACAGAGTTTTTCAATGACTTCTTTGTGATTAGTTCTGTAAATATACTGAATAGAGAATAGATTGACATTAGGTATTTCAAAATTTAATTTTGTATATGTAGGCATATGTAGTTTAATTTTGCTTAAGTTTCATTAGTTTTCTATGAGGTTATTATTGAGGTAATTATTTCAAAAACTAGAGCCAATCTAGCAAAACCAATATCATATTTCAAATCTGTGCATCACACATAACCAAAAATGATTTTACTCTGTTTGGCAAGAAAATGTTTGTTGACCAGTGTAATTTATTAGATGTGCAATTATGGTGGCATCTTTAAAAACAACATATATTATTCTAATAATTCCAATGAGTGAACTGCTTAACACACTGTGTATTCAAAGCAAACATAATTGGTCTGTGGCATTCAATTGTTTAATTAAATTTACTGATTTGGCTGGACCTACAGGAATGGTCTTCTGGGCATCAGAGTACACTGGCCAATGCTAAAGTCTCAAAAGTGAGAAATTGGAGTTCTCATTTAAAATAGTTGTACTTGTAATTGTGTAAGTGGTATTAAACTCACTGTTTGTTATGGTTGTTTGTTATGGTGACAACTCCAACATTGTATATTACCACCACTTTCTATCTTGGTAGCAGTGGTAGAGGATACAAAAAAAGTTAAGGTAATTTTCCAGGGTAAAACTATTTTCCCAAATATAGTATCTCTTACAATCACTACATTCCCAAATTAGATCCCTCAATCCATATAAAATAATAAAATATATGTGATATTGGCATCTTTTTTTTCCAATCTGCAGCCCAATGGAGGCTCTTGCACACAACGTTCATTCCTTGAGCCTTTACCAGTTTTCTCCACCAGGGTTCTGTGGAGGTTGCTAGAGGTTCCTTGAGCAAGAGCAATGTTTGCCTCTCAGGTCAGTTTATCTGACCCCAATGATCATTTTTGACTATCTCTAAGAATGGTAGACTTCCCACTGGCCAGCAGTATAAGATTCATACTTTGCAATGGCCACCAACCAACACACTAGTGTACTGTGAGTTGTGGATAATAGTTGGGGTTTCCCGAAGACCTGAAAGTGTTTTCCAGGAGTTCCCCACAAATTAAAAAAAAATTTAATCACTGATCTATAATATATATTCTGCTTTTCACAAGGCATGCTCAAATCTAACAGTAATCTATTAAAAAGTAAAGCATGCACTATTATTATTTAATCAAGATATCAATTGAACATTGATCTGCATTGCTTGTTCTTTGTTCAACCAACCTTCAGAAGGGAGCAACAACCACCAGCCAATGTACGGGTCACTCACTTGGCTGATGGTTTTTAGGGAGTGCTCCCTGTTTAATGTCAGCTTTGCTAGTCAATAAGTGCAAAAAAGCGAATTGTTGATATCAAGATATTGATAATTTCAATGATTATGCACACATTAAGTGTATGGTCAGCTTAAGAGCTCCAAACACTGTTATGAACCCACCAATTGATATTGGGGGTGCTATATATTTTATTTCTTTAAATTATTGGGTGGCCAGGGGCAAAGACTATTGCCTGTATTATATTTCTGCTGACAAATTAGTAGCAAACCTCTCAGAGATTTCTTATGAAGTCACAATAGCTGCTAACCAGAACCTTGCCTTATGTTATAACCTGCAATAGTTTTTGTGTGAACCCATACAGTGTATATGAGACATAAGTTTTTTAGGAAGATTATTATCTACTTCCATTAATCTAAATATTTTCACTTTCTCCTCTTTTTTAGGTCTACTCCCAACCTCCCACCGCCACCCCCACTTTCCATTAAAAAGCAATATTCCAAATAACTAATCATTTATACAAACTGATGAAATTAGGCAACACAACAGCATGATTTATATCAAGAAAATATATGTAGGAAATGTGAACTTACAGATCTTGTGCAGGGATAAAGGTTAATTAAATCTCTTCTTACTGTGTAACGATTCTCAGCCTTTCTCAATGGTTATCTGCCCATAAAAGTTGACAGAAGAAAGTTCTTTATGTGATATTTAAACTGCAGACACATAGTATTGGAAATAAGCTTGTTCTCTGTTTATGAAGCTTCCTCATTGCAGCCGTCCTAGTCAAACCACACTGCACCAGCTTAATTTCCTAAAAAGGAGCTATTTCGCAAGAACACATTTTGCAAGTGTACAACTAGAGAGTTGTATTTGTTATCATAACAAACTATAAAAGAAGAAAGAAAAATGTGCAAATAAGATCTAGCTCTCTGTTTTTTTTTTTTTTTTAAACATTTTGGAAATACATGACGACAGTCCCTGAAAATTTGTAAAACCTCCTTCTACTCCCTCTAGCACTGTCTAGAAGAGGGGTCAGCAAACTCCAGCCTTTAGGCCAGAAACGGCCTAGCCGACAGTTCGTTCCAGCCTAACGCCCCCTGGCCAATCCGGCCTAATGCCGGAGCCACAGGTTGCCAGCTTGGATCTGCCAGGGGGGGTTGAGAACTACCAAAACCAGAGCCGCCGTAGCTCCAGAGCTGCCTCCTTGCTGTTGCTCCCCTATTTACGGCGGCCGACGTTGATACTTCTGCCGCAGCAGTAAATAAGGAAGGCTCCCTGAAGGGAAATCCCTCCTTTCCTCCAAAGCATAATGAGGAGAAGGATTTCATTTCAGGGGGGTGTTCCCTGATAGTGGGCGTAGCCATTAGGGCGGGACCCAGAGTCCGGCCTAGTGTGCTCCCGCCCACCCCATGAAAGTTTGCCAACCCCTGGTCTAGAACAATGGTCCTAATTTATTAAAGCTATCCAAGGAGAGGATACACTTTCATAAGGATAGTTAGGTGATCCAGCAAACCTGGAATAGATCTAGTCCAGGATTGAAAGCATTTGCTAATAAATAGCAAATGACATTTAAGAAATCCATTTCAGGTTTGCTGGATAACCCAGCTTTACTGATGAAAGTGTATCCTCTCCAGCCGTTGGAGAGCTTTCATAAATCAGCCCACATGTTTCTCAACCAGGGTTCCTCCAGAGGTTGCTAGGGCTTGAGCAATGAGCATTTTGGTACCACTGAAACATAGGGTCTTTTTTTGCTATTTGTAAGGGTGACATTTTTTCCAATGGCCACCATTATAGGAAGCATTCTTCTCACTGACCACCACACTAATTTATTGTGAGTTGTGTATATATATATATATAGTAATTATAGCAGGGGTTTCCTGAGAAACCTAAATATTATTCCTAGGGTTACCCTATTTTAAAAAAGTTGAGAAACACTGATCTAGGAGGAATTCCCACCCATTTCTCTTGACAATGCAGCTGGGGACCTTAAATTATTTCCATCAAACCTATAAATGCAAATCATATTTTTGGTATTAAAACTGCATATCTCGAATGATAAAAAAGGTGAACTAAAAATGACAGCTAAGATCCATATATCTAGAACAACCAAGGATACCAGTCTTCGAGTTTTATTGTTCCTACCGCACACAGGGTAAGTTATGGAAATGCAGCAATCAATAGTGATAATGGTGAGTTGTAGAACATTAGCATACAAATTTAGATTAATAGCATGGTGGTCAACCTGCACATAAAGCTTCCTAATGGCCATTTTCCACCAAGGGCTGTGTGGGCAATGGTAAATGGCAGAAAAGCTTCACTGCTGAAAGTGTATCATCTCCAGCCTTGGAGAGCCTTTGAAAACGTACAATCCAGCACTTAAAGGGATAAAACAGATAATCAGAGTTCTAACCCATGATAGCAGAGGATGAAACACTGAAAGTGATTTTCCAACAGTCCCCAGTTATGGACTTCAGTCAGTGACCCAACCTTGGCCACAAATAATAAGCCGGAGATTTAACTCTGACTACAGAGGTTTAAACAAGGGAACACAACCTGCAAAAATAAATTCTACAGACTGTGAAGCCAGATTATTCCATATAACGCACAGAAACTGAACCTTTGATATTACTGGATCATACAGCGTCACCTCCATTACATTTCTCACAACCTGATCACACTATAGAAGATGTGAATGGTTTGACTTCTGATGGAAACATAAAAATACTTAGGAGAGGAAAACTTTTAAATTTAGAATGATAAGTTGGTTTGACACAAGAGATCATACAATGCATGTGCCCCTTAGCTTTCTGAATCACTATTAATTAGCTTTATAACGATTCTCACCACTTTGACTCTTTTATTTCCCTTTCTTTTCCCAGAAATAGGGAAGATATTGGATTTCTTCTATTTGCACAATATGTTACCTTTCATTAGGAAAGTATATGCTGTGTAGCACTAAAAGGCAAAACCTAGTCCTAGGACTAGGACCAAAAATTCTAGAGATATTCTACGCTTTTAATGATTAACTTTTCTACTTTATTATACTACGTTGTTTTGTTTTTTCCTTTTTTTTACCTTTTTCAGAAATTGTTGTCTTTACTGGAGTTTTATGTTCCTTCTAAACCTTTGTTGGTTAGTTCTTTTTGGACCAGAGAAGAAGTGGATGCACCGCTTTATAAATATACTCCTTTAGTATCAGTCTGAATCAGCGCTGCAATGTGGGATGTCATGGGAGTCTGATGCAGTCTGTTTAGAGAGGATTCCACCAGTCAGTAGTTCAAATCCTGCACGTCAAACACACAGCCACCATGTATGGCAATATCCTGGATTTGAATCTTCCCTTATACCCACATAAAATATATATGGTTGCATCTGGGAGTTCCTGATGAATAATCCCATGATGTATGGTTGGAGCAGTTTTGGAAGAAATTCAACATTTTTTTTGTTGTGACCTGTAAAATGCGTAGTGTGACCGCCATAGGCTGTGAGATTGTGACTTGATCACTATGACCATCCAAACAGGAACATAAATTTATTCTTTTCTTTTAGTAGTGTCTCTGATACATCAAGACCCAGCAGCTACATGCATGGCCTCAGCAGGAAATGACTCATATATATGCAATATCCTAGATTGGAGGCTTTCCAACTCCAATCCTTGAAAGACCACATACAATCCAAGTTTTCCTGGCTCTTTGTAAACCATTCCAAATGTACTGCTTGTAGCTAGAGGAATGTTAAAAATGTGTGCAGATGCTAAAGGAATTGAGTTGGACAGCCCAGCCCACATCATTGACTAGTTAAGCAGATGTACAACTAAGCCTATTTAGCACATATGGTTACAATAAGAAACATTCAAATAGTAAAGAAAAAAAATGATCGCCTCTTGCTTTCTCTTGTATCAGAATGTATCAGCATCATGTTTATATTATGTTGATTTCTGAAATATGATGATGTAATATCTTGAAAGTCATCATATTTCAGAAAGGAAGTTATGTTACTTCATAAGGGAGTAGACATTTCTATACATTATACAAAACTGATTCTGTACCAATATTCACTATGGGAATGAATTTACTAAATATATACATTTTTCACCTTGTTCACATTGAACACCTAAAAATGGCCGAGGAGATATTAACATTTTTTTTTCTTGCAGAATTTTGGGTGCAAAATCTACTGAGCTTTTAGAATCAGCAAACCAGATATCCTCTGAAGAATATATGGAGTACCAACAGCGGTGTTTATTAGAGATGCAGACCAATGCCAGGTTTTTAAACCCCATGATGACCACCATCTGGTGAAAATGCTCTCCTCCATTCTGTTATTGGACTAACAACCTGAAGACAACAATAGATAATTCAAAAATAACAAAAAAACAAAAAAATCCTGATGATGCTCAAGCGAGCCAATTAGAGAGCACTAGAGGTTTTGAATGGGGAGACTTGTCTCCATTTAACCTCTAGTGCTGGGGATTGCACACTGAGCTGATCAATGAATGTAGCCGTGGCACAGCCGGCAGGACTTTTTTTTTCTAAGGGAAAATTTGATCTCGATCAATGAATTTACACCGTCCGTTCTCGCTTAAAATTTCAGTAAGCGAGAACAGCCGGATTCTCCGCAAGATTGAGTTTAAAAATCTTGCTCGCTCATCCCTAGCTAGGAGCCCACAGATAATGTAGTACCAAGATTCCAACTGAGCCAAGTCCAGAATACAGAGCAGAGGTCATATGCAGAATATCTGTCCACCAAACGAAGTACATAAGGGCAAAACACAAGCAGAGTCGGGGTCACGGGCAAAAGGGTCAGTCCAGGTGGCGTACAAATGATAGGTCAGGAACAGGCAAGGTCAAAAACAGAAAATCAGATGAAAACACACATCAGCACAGATTAGCCCAGGTTTACGCTAAAACAGGCACTGGTGACCGCGAGCAGAAAGGCTTTAAAGTCCCAGCAGCCAATAGCAATGCAGGGCTGAGTCAGAAGCTGATCAGCTGCTAGAATCCTCTTTAGTTGTGCACAGCCTAACAAAGGATGCTGGGGATGCCATAAAGGATGCTGGGGATGCCATAAAACCATCAGTCTAGATAAAAGGGAAGCAGGGGCTGCTGGTATCCTAGTTCTCCTGGCTGCTGCAAATGACATCGCTGGACAGAACATAGAATGTTTTATACCACGATGGTCCACAGCATAGAGTCGCCGGACAGATGAACATTTCCTAACAATGGTGCTGTAGAAAGTTCAGCAGCACCAATGGGCAAACATATTCGAGAGTTGCCAGGGTGCCTGAATCAACGTAACTCTCTTTAATCATCAACCCAGTGAGAAGCTATGTCAATCATACACATTTCCATCTTTCCATAAAATACTGTTTTAATCCATGCTTTATTTATTTATTTATTTTTGCATCTAACTACTGATTTTCTTCAAACTCCTTCAGGCACTTTGAGTCTGATTATTGAAGCTCCTAAAGACTGGAGAGGATAGACCTGGCTGATCAAGCAAACCTGGAATGGATTTCCTAACAATAATTTGCTAATAATTTGCAAATCTGGAGCAGATTCATTCTAGGTTAACTGGATCAGCCAGGTTCACCCATGATAGTCTTTTCTCTTCTTCCAGCTGGAAAATGTTCTAGAATCTTCCCCTTCCCTACCTAATGAACCTTTTTCCATTCTTATTCCACTCCCCAAGCCCCCTCCTCAGCGAATCCTTACCTTGACCCTCCTATTTAGCCCCTTTCACTCCTCTTCCAACTTTTTTTTTGCTTTTGCTTCGTGTCCTCCTTTACTGTCCCCTTGAAACATGATTAGGAGAGCTTTGTGTCATCTAAATGAAACTTATTACTGTAAGATGAGTATTCAGATTCCTGAACAAGAAGTGCTGTTTCCTGAAACATCTAGTAATTTTGTTGTTTTCAGCTAGTTACATAAACTACAACAATGACTGTTTGGTCACATCTACACAGCTTTAGAAAAATAATAGATGAATTGCTTACACTGATAAATAAACTGGTCAGACTAGGAGCTCAATATAAAAATAAGAAAATCAAAACTTTTAAAAACACAAAATAATATAAGAAATTCTGAATAGCTGACAAAGGTTATTAGGTATGCAGGAAGGGGAAGCTACAGGAAAGGAACGCTAGATGAGATAATTTCTAACCAGTTTTAGAATAATAACACAAGTGATCTGTTTACTCCAGCAATAAATTGGCCAAATGAAGAATACATTATAAACAAAAGTAAAAGGCGAAAATATAGGCTTGGGAATATGTTGTAAGGCCTGTTTGGGAATTTGCACTGCCACTTACACATAATATTACTGATAAATCCTTGTGTGATAATTAGGTTAATTGGTTCTACCTAAAATTTTACCTTGGACTGTAATAAAGACATATGACTGAGGTAAGGACATTAGATTGTGAGCCTGTTTGATGGACATTTATTGGTATGACTATAGACTTGTACAGCTCTGCGTAATATGTTAGCACTATATAAATACTGTGTAGTAAAATTATTTTAATAATAAACAGTCCTAAGTTGTCTACCAGTGCTGTCAGACTTGTTTCCCATTTTTGTTTCTGCACCATTGGTAGTCATGTGTACAGTATACAGGTAGTCCCTGGGTTAAGGACATCCGACATATGATTTATTAGATGTCCAAGTGAGCATACAATTGTGATAAACTAAAATTATAATTAATATTATTAATTAAAAAGGACCACCAACATATTATGCAGTGCTGTACAAATAAATAGGGGTTGCAAATGACAGACAGATACAGACAGTGGCACAAAAGGAGCAGAGGTCCCTGCCCTGAAGAGCTTACAATCTAGGGTACATTTACATATCACAGTGTGATGTACATTCATGGATTGGGCACTTCCATTTTAACCCTCATTAGAAGTGGGACTATTGTATTTATACAAAGGAATCTCTAATTATTTAAATAGAGTCAGGTAAAATGTCCCAGGCTCCATCAGGGAATTTGTTGAGAATGTTCCAACATGGTGGTTGGCGAGACTTTAATAGGAAATAAGGAGATTCCTCATTAGGTAACATCATACTAGCTTCCAAGACATTCTATATCCTTGGGGAAAAGAATATCATGGATATTCTCCAGCATTGATATTGCGGATGTGTTTAGTGTAAGGCTGCCCTGAAGAAGCCCGTAGGCGAGTTACATCAGGACACCAGACGTTATACCTGCCTTTATTTAAATTATTAGGAATTCTTTTGTGTAGATACAATGGTCCAACTTACCCATGAGGTTTAAAATGGGAGTGACCAATCCATAAATGTACGTAAACTGTGATATATAAATGTTAATTTATCACAATTGTATACTCACTTGGACATCTAATAATTGTTGAGTTTGCTACAGCTAAAACTCCAGTCTTTTCTGTCTCTTCTTTATATATTTGATTTTTTTACTCTGGCAGTAGTGTATATGTCTGGAAGAACAAACTGCAATGTATTTGTTTCTTTATCCTCCTCCTCCAACCTTTTCACAATCCCATCTCTCCCTTCTCTCCTTCTTTCTCTTCTTTTTCTTCTTCTCTTCCACTCCCTCCTTTTTTCCCGCCCTCTTTCCCCCTCTTCCTTTGTTCTTACTTTTTCGATTCCTCCCCCCTTCACCCTCTTCCTCTTCCCCTCGCCTTTCCCTTGTCCTTACCTCTCTCTCCCCTCTCCATTGCTCTTTCATTTCACCCCTCCCTCTCTTTCCCTTTCTCTCTCCCTATCTTTTTCATCTGCCCCCATCTCATTTCCCTTCCCTTCTGATTCACTGTCCCCACTTTCTCTCTCCACACACCCTTTCATTCTCTCTCTCTCTACTTCCTCTCTCTCCCTTGACCCTTTCATTTCTCTGCTCGCCCTCCCCTTTCTTTTTTTGGCTTCTTCCCCCTCTTTTCCTGACCTCTGTTTCCCGGATTCACCTCTTCCATTTTCACTCTCTTCTCTTCTCTTCTCACTCCGCTCTCCCTCTAACTCCTTCCTCTGTCTCTTTCTTTAAATCTTTCCCCTTTTCCTTCCTTTAGCTCTCCAGAAATCTCATAGTTAACTATCTCTCTCTACAATTTCCCATCATCTACCATCTCTCTCTCTTACTCTCTTGCACAAGTTGGCTGGCCTAGGGGAGCAAAAAATATAAATCTGCCCATGATAGTACAGTGTGTTAACATTGTCACCCTAGGAAGGAAAGTATTTTGCTGACAGGATTAACGAGTGAAAACAAAGCAAAAAATAGGACCACAAAACATAATATCTGCATATGTGGGTCACATGTCTGGTCTTTTCTCCTTTACGTGAACTATACCCATTCTAACTGAGGCTTTTTTCAATATATTCCTGTGTTGTTTGTTTGCCCTTGTTCTGTGGTTGGCCATTTAATACAGTAACATTTCAGTAAAATGTCTGACTATACAATCTTAATAAAGATCTAATGACTTTGTGACTTTTTCTTCTACCCATGCTGGTTATCATTTTTGCTGGCAGTGATGTTTTTTTACCAGCATACCAAGAAATCCGATTTTATTTTTGTATTCTTCTCTGAAGGAAAGATGTATAGGACAAAGTTCTATTGTTAAAGTACCTAGGACACAAAAACATAATAAATAAATAATGATAAATAATAATTAAATTAATTAAATGACATCATGCCCTGGCCGGATTGGTTAAGCCTTATGCTATGTAGTACACTGCTAGAAGTGAGTATTTCAATAAATAAAGGGAGCCATTTGGACAAAATCCGTCAGGAAAAGAAACAACCTCTCTATTCACAGTAATACATTTTTACACATTTCCTGGTGGTTTGCTACCCACAATTCATATGCTATGTATATGCAATATATGCTTGCTAGGGACTTGTTACTCATAATATATTTTTTACTATGTACTATTAAGTTCACGATTATGCTTTTCACCAAGTAAATTAGTAAACATTCGCCCAATAGCCTTTTTCTTTTTTTCTTACTTACCTAAAATTTTATTTCAATAAATCAACCACTGTGCAAACTCATCAAAAACAAATAGTTTAGCCCCAATAAGGTACACGTAAGCTTTCTTCTTATATAAATCAGTTTTCAGTTTTCACCTATTGAGAATCACAAGTTATCCTGGCTTAAATCCTAAAACTGTTTAGCAAAGGTTCCTTCGTGAAAGCGTTCTCAAAGGCTGACTGGATAGAAATCTAGAATTGACCAATGAAGACATCTACTAATGACAAACTTTCACAAAAAAAGTTTCTTCAACGACTGATAATTTGATGCCATTGAATGGAGAATAGAGAAGGCAAGCTATGGAAAGCAGCAGACAAAAAATGAAACGATTACTGCTAGAATAATTCTGAATAGCTTGTTTGATGTGGACAAGTCAATTCTTCAAATACGCCACAGAATTACCATATAACAGGAAACAATTACAGCGAAAGGAATGATGAAACAGTTGATGAATTTTATGACTGCAGTATTTCATAAATCTCTGGTTCTTGGTAATAAACATCATTGCCCTCGCCATTATATCTTTGTATATAACACAAGGCACAATGCTATGATCCAAACTACAAGAGCTACAATGGACGCCAGTCTCTGAGTTCTGTTTCTTGCACCAAATGGGATTTGTTACTGAGATACAGCAAACAATGCTGATAACAGTGATCTGGAAGAGGCTAGCGTAGAGTTGAGGAAGAACATAGCCGTGTCCATCTTGCTCATGAATCTACCAAAGGACCAGTTATTATTCAGGATAGTTTGGATTATAATGAACATCAAGAAAATGTGAAGATAAAGTCAGATAAAGCTAAATTCAAGAACCAAATAATATTGACTGTTCTTTTTGTTCTGAGGGTGGTGAAATAGATAACCAGCCCATTCCCTTTTGTCCCAAGTAAGAAGACCACAGAGTGGACCACAAGGAATCACAAATTCATTTTGGGTGCTGTATAATATAAAATTCATCAGGATAGTAGATTCCATCAATATATGTTTAGGTGGGCATAGTTACTTCTACTTGAGTGATAGGTTGGATTGAATATGCCTTTGGAAAATTCTTTATAGTTCAAAAACAGAATGACAATTGAAAAATTCTAAGAAAAGGAATGTGGAAAAGAAAATACAATCTAGCAGCTACATTTTGTACAAGATGTTAATAAAAATGTATTCAGTTTTTAGCAAATGTATAATCTGATAAAATCTAAGGACCCTGCCTCCCTGGGTTGGGAAGGGGGTTAGAATGTCATGTGACTGGGAATCTAAGAAAGTACTAAGTAGGGGTACTTTGGTAAGTTTTTATATACAGTGATATTGTAATCGATGCTAATAGCAGTGATTAGGAAGATGCTGGCAAAAATATTGATGAAGAAAATAGCATCATTCAATATTTTCTAGTTAACCTCAAACCACAATCAAATGTAATATTCAACTACCAACAGTGTTGCAGCAACTAAAGCTTTCACCCAAATGTTTGCAATATTTTGAAAAGCGCGTGAAAATCACCAAAGATTGATCAGTCATTGGCCAATTATAAAGCTCCCAAAGACTGGAGAGGATACACTTTCTTAAGTGAAGCTGGGTGATCCAGCAAATCTGAAATGGGTTTTTTGTTAGGAAATGTTTTTAATCCTGGAGCAGGATCCATTCCAGGATCCATTCCAGGTTTGCTGGACTACTGATGAAAGTATATCCTCTCAAGCCTTAGAGAGCTTTAATAAATCAGGGCCATTGTTTGTGTAATAATTCTTATAATGTTGATGTACGGGTATGTCCTTTGCCTAAACACATTGCAGTAAATAGCCCATCATATTGGTCTTAAAAGGTTAGCATGAATGCTAAATGTTGTGTCAGGGCATGAGCAGGAGTTATTTCATCTGTGACCATCCAATTACTGAAGAAGATCCACTTTCTTAATAGAAGTCCACCATTGAGACCATTTAGTGTAGAATTCACAATTAGCTGTGCAAAGAAATGTAGAAATATTTGTTTGTGCTTGTGTGAGTGAGTATTGGTCGTATCGTTGCATTACTTACTTGGATTTTCTGTTGATGTTTATTCCTGAATCTTGGTCCTTATGATGAGTAGTGTTGGTCGAATAGCTCACTATTCGATTCGACAGCTGTTCGGCCGAATATAGCAAAAAAATTTGGGTGGTCGAATTCGAATCCCATTAAAGTCAATGGGAGAAAAATTCGGGTTTGTTTCAGCACTGTGTAG
>NC_092868.1:7036236-7045057 GCF_032062135.1 Pyxicephalus adspersus
AAATAAAAAACAGATACGAAATAAATAATTTAAGAAAAAAAAATTTTTTTTTTTTTTCCTTCTGAATTTTTGCTGTCAAATGCAGCAAAATTCGATTCGGGTATACCCGAATTCAAACAGCCATATTCGGGTCGAATATAGGGACAACCCGAATTCGAACATCAACACTAATGATGAGTTTTACTGATGGTGTTAGGACACATGCTGGGCGGCGGTAACACATACCAGATTTTTTATGAAGAATACAGGTGCTTTACAGTACTTCTTGATTTAAAGATCTATATTTTTTATACATTTTGAGATTCTGCTTGAGAATCCTGAGTTGGTATGTTGTTACCTTGACATTGGGTTACTAATAAGAATATGTGGGTGTTTCATGTCAAGTCAAGTGTTATGCCTATATATTGTAATGCCCTGGTCAGTACCAGTATTCTCCAGACACCAGTCCCCCAATCTTAACCTATAGCAGCCCCGCTCAGCCTCAGGAGACCGGTTGCCCCCAGGACTTAGTGCACAAGGGATGGTCTCTGGGAATAGGCTGGCAGCTGGCCAAGAGCCCAAAGATAAAGCAGTGTAGAAATTGCAAACTGAACTCAGGTTTTTTAATTTTCTATCACTTTCCATACCTATAGTCACCAGGATAGAGAAGTTGAATTGGAAAAGCCAGGGCACAGCAAGTAATACAAACTTGGCTTAGATTCCAATTTTTCCACATTGCATAACGGTGTTGTAAGGGACTTACCCGTCCTGCGAGCCCGCGCTGTCCCTGGGGATCCCAGCCACAGAGGGAGATGCCGCTGTAGCAGGCAGCATGGCCGAGGCTGCTGCTCTACTGGCAGCTTGTCTCTCTCTGCAGGCGGAGGGATCCGTCCTGGCCAAACTACTGTTCAGCCAGGCGGCGTCCCTTGCATCTCTTCAGATGTGGTTACTGCATATCCTGCTCTCAGCACTCCTTTGCATGTGCAAAGTAGTGCACGTCCTAGGGGTGCTGTGGGAAGAGGTCCCCGGGGCGGGACACAGTTAGTTTGAATTGGCCGCAGGGGATTCGGTTAGTCTCCTATCAGATGGGGCCAGGTGGCGCAAGGCCATTGGTCACTCTGGCCATTTAAGGAGAGCCTGTCCTGTACACCATTTCCCGCTATAAGCCTCTGTGAACTCAGTGTGCTTGGGTGTGTCATTGTGTTGGTTAAGTTTACCTGCTTTTGTCATCTCCTTAGTGACCTGGTCTGAAGTTGACTCTGCTTGAACTCTGCCTGCCCTGACCTCGGATTGTACTTGACCTGTCTTTGCCTTACCCTCTTGTACTTTGCTTATTTGGACTTAATCCTTACTGTGCTTTATGACATTGAATAAAGCCTGATTGAAGGATATCTGGAGTTGGTTGTGGTTTGTGTGCCCAGGCGCATTACAGGTGTATTAAGCCCCTCACATCAAATGTTTGTGGGTCTGCTATATGTGCTATGAATAATGCATCATACATCTTGGTTATGAAGAGTTAGCATTTTTTTTTCTTTGTTAGGGTCATATTTGTCTTCTACCCAAAAGTTTTCTGTTGATGTCGTAAAAAACTTTCCTAACTGAAACAGTAAATTCGTTGTTCATTGTGGTTTATCGGACAAGGGATCAGTTTTCAAACACGGAAACCTTCTTTGGAACATTGCCACAACAATAATAAATAAATATTAAAGTCACTTCTGAACTTTCACTGCCGCCCCTTATCGAATCATAAATAACTTCCTGACCTTGTGATATTCAGAAACGAGATGAGATTTTTATTTTTACTTTTTGCAGATTTTATTTCATTTGCTACCTTGTTAAAAATTATTAATACCATAGGAAATTATTATTATTATTATTACCCAGTGTATATATTGTGTCGACATATTACACAGTCCATAATCATGTCAGTAGCATTAAATATGTCCCTAATGTCCCTAACATAGCTTTATGTCATTAACACAGTCTAAGATTAATTTTTAGGAAGCCAATTAACCTAACTACTTCCCTCAGCCTCCTTTATACATTTTCTAATTGAACAAACTAGTAAATTCTGGGTAAAATTTGGGTAAATCATGAGCAAAAAAATTATGGATAAGCCCCCCAAAATATACACATTTTTCATACTGAATACAAGTAGAAAATTAAAAAAAAATTGAATATCATTTTTATTTTTATACATTTTCTATTTGAACAAATTTGTAAATTCTGGGTAGAATTTGGGTAAATTGTAAGTAAAAAATGGTAAGTAGACTCTTTGGGCATTTGTGTTTTTTTTTTAAAGGGAATTAAAGTAAAATATTAATGTGATAAGCAACATTAAATGTAATATATTTGACATGAAATGTATACATGGAACACGGATGGCAGATAAATTGCTAAGAATATTTTTAACTTCTTTAATAGTTTACACTTTACTATTTGGTTCTATACAAAATAAGAACAAGGATTTCTGAACTGAACTTTGGACTTTAGTATATAATTCACAAATAATTGTACAGACACAAATGTTACAAGATATAGGAAAATGTGTGTGTATATGAATTGGTCATATTGTTGAGTTACTTACTTGGGTTTGCTATGGATGTTTATTCTCAAAACTTGGCTCTTATAATGAGCTTTGGTGATGGTGTTGAGGCATATATAAACATGATAGGTTGCTGTAACACTTACCAGATTTTATTGTGGAATATAGGAAGTTTACATAACTTTTTCTTCTAATTGATTTTTTTTTTTTTAATAAATTAGGTGTAGGCGTAAATGTAAGGACAGAACAGTAGGCTACTTGCAGCACAGAAAAACTTTTAGGTATTGTATGAAATTAAAAAATAACTTTTATTAAATATACAAGAATTATAAAAACCATAAAAATGGGAGTAACAGAGGTAAATACACTGTATCCTTCAAGAAAGTTTTTACAAACGTGTATCAAGAATCAAAGAGACAGAGAAGTTGGGTCTTTTCCAGACGCGTTTCGCCCATGTGGGCTTCTTCAGGGGACAATAGAGACCCTAAAATGATAGCTAGTGTAAGTATAGTTGTTTACAAGATAAGCATAATGAATATATATGTTCAAGAAATATAAAGGGTTATATATGCATATGTCCATACAGCAACTTTTGTAGCTTTTAAAAGGCGCTATAATAGTAAAGAAAATTGTAATTGTAGGTGAACGTGACATTCATCAAATATTCTTGGGTAGAAGATTGCCTAGGTCAGGGGTCCCCAACCCCAGGTCAGGACTCCCCAGCCGTCTGACAAGTGGGCTGCGAGAGCATGAAGACCAGCAGTGGCCCAGGCTGTGGCCGGTGCACCCCCCAGTGGGGTTAGGAGAAGGATTGCATGCTCAGAGCGGTGGGCAGGTTGTTTCTATAGACACAACTCACCCACTCTCCCATCGCAGGTCTGGGAGTGGGTGAGTTCTGGCATTATAACATCACTAATGACACAGAAGTCTGTAGATTTAGTGGTCTGCGAGCTTCAAAATGTTGGGGACCATTGGTCTAGGTCAATGTGCAAGGATGGGTTCTTCTACAAAGAATGTTTTGTGAATGGCTTTATAAATAGATTCTTGTATTCGGATAAAGATTTATAAAGTAATAATTATATGAATATAGTGTATTCTAATGAGCCATAGAGAATGAAGGGAGTGATGTGAGAACCCTACTGGTAAAATCAATAGAAAGTTTCCATCAACGTCAACAAGAAGCTCAAAGGACCCAATTATTCTACACACTAGAAGACAGAAAACGTAATCATCCATTATTTGACCATGGATTTAGGGGAGTAGTTTGCTGGTAACATTTCCAGAAGGTCCCTGTCTGGAGTCCCAGGAATACATACATGAAAATTTAGTCATTACAATCAAGGCTAAAGCTATCAGCATTTAAAATATATATTTTTTGCAGCCAGTGAAGTGATTATCATTTTTTTTCATCCTGCTAAGAGTTACCTTTTTAATTTTTGATTTGGGGTTGGTTTACCAAAAGAATATAAACTCTTCACAGTTAAAGGAATTATCACTGTGCAAGGGATATTATAATTGGTTCAGTAAATGAAATGAAGCTGATTTCAACCATCCAATCACGTGCAAGAACAAATATATATTTTTTTAATTTACTTGCACGTGATCGGGTATATATTGCAAGGTGAATTCTCACTACATTACCCAAGCACATTGAATTATAGCCTAAAAAGTGTTATTCCCCCTTGGCAAGTGAACAGTCTAGTACTAATTTAGTAAATCAGCCCCAATAAATACAAGTGTTTACTATTTTTCATTCAGTATGAATATAAATTAACCTCTAGTGCCGGGGATTGCAGTGAAACTGCAGATGAACTCTCAATAGAGTTTCTCCATTGAGAGTTCATCTGTAGTTCAGTTCCCACGGTCACAGGCTTTCGCGTGCCTCCTCCAATCAGCTGTGACCGTAAAGTTCCCACGGTGTCCTGCTGGTCCCCGCAGGTCCTGGGGACACATCTGCCTCCCCTGATCTCCAGCCGCAAAGTGCAGATTTGATCTACGGGGTTTCTCAAGGACGTCGGTACATGCGTCGGTGCGGCCTTAGCGGCGAGAAAATCAAATAATTTTGTATTGGATTCAATACAAAATAGCTGTATTGAGTCCAATACAAAGAAATATTCATATAATATATATATATAATTATATTATATTATATATATATATATATATATATATATATATATATATATATATATATATATTATATGTTACTATATAGTTACATTACATGTTTAAATATTTTTTTATTTATTTTTTAACAGATTTTTGTTTTTTGCTATTTAAAGTTTATTATTAAAATTATTAAATATCAGTTAGGTATGCCTAAGAATTACAGCCTACAATGAAAATTTAATTTCCATGCAAAAAATTGTAAACTGCTTTTTGCATGGAAATCATTGGAAAAAGTATCTTGGTTTATACTCAGTGACACCTAGTGGCTGGTCATGCAACTGCATTTGTCTTTGGTTTGACAGATCAGAGCTGTTGAAGAAATGCTGTTTTATACACACATGATGACACAGCACCATCTACTGGTGCGCAATAAAATCATTAAGAACTAAGTGTCCAATCAAAATCAACTCAAACATTGAACAAAGAACCTAAACATGTAAAAAAAACTGAGAAAAAGATAAACAGACTAAGTCCACATGGTTTTAAATCCCCCTTTAAATATATATTTTTTAATATTAACACACCATAAATGTATTTATCCATGTTATTTTTTTGGCATTGTTGTTGATTACTGTTTAAAAGTTTGCAGTTATGGCCACAGTTTGTAGGATTATCTTCAAGTCAATGTAGATTTCCTTTTCAAGTATAAATAGGTACCTCTGTTTATTTTTTTGGATCGGTTTATATGTGTTTATACATGGTAGTCCTTGTTAAGTCTCTTTATAAAATCACTTTGTTTCCCTGGTTATGATACTTTGAAATGTGCTAATGATGATCCAGGATCTACTTCAATAAATGTGGTTTGGTTTATTTTTTAATTTATTTATATTTGCTATGATACATGATGTGATCTTGGCCTGGAAAAAAAATCTTTAGTCCCATTAGCTCCTTTCAATAATTCTTATTTTGTATAGTCTTTTAAGTTTGTTAGATACTTGTCTTGTAGTCCCACCAGTGGCCCATGCTTGGAAGTTAGAGCCAATTGATGCCTATTCTAAACATTACATAAATCTGTTGATATATCCCATGGTGACATACAGTATCTTATCTAAAGCAATATATCAACTTATCAATAAAGTATTATATATATCTGTGTTTTTTATCAATGTGTCTTTTGGATTCACAGCAGCTCAGACTCAGCAGTGGACTTTGACTTATTCTTGGAGTTTGTTTGGAGAGGTTCCTCCATGAAGGCGCTCTCAAATATTGAATGTAAGGATCTCCAGAACTTTTCTTTGAAATCTCGGCCAACAAATACATAAAAAATAGGATTGATACAACTGTTTATAATGGCCAAATTTTTACTGAGCGGTATTGCGACCAATACAACATACTTGAGATGATGTTTGCCACCATATTCCATGGCCATCTCCAAAAAAAAAAAAAAATGAAGGGGAAACCAGCAGACAAAGAATGCAACAATTACAGCTATAGCAATTTTGAACGGCTTGCTAGATGTGGTCATGCGTTTTTTCCGGATACGCCGCAGAATGATTGCATAACATGTGATGATGACAATTAAAGGAATGACAAAACTGAAAATAAATCTTGAAATGGCTAAACTCTTTTCTGTTGACATAATGTCTTTGTCTTCAATGTTGAAAGTGCAGACAATTTTCTTTCCAATGACCTTTGTGTCTAGGAATATGAAATAAGGTATGCTGAAAGTGATTGCTAAGATCCAAATTGCCAGAGCCACAATAGACGCCAGTCTTGGAGTTCGGTGATTTTGGCACCAAACAGGGTATATTACAGAGATGCAGCGATCAATGCTAATAGCAGTGATTAGGAAGATGCTGGCATATAAATTGATGAAGAAAATAGCACTGTTCATTCTGCACATAAATCCACCAAATATCCAATGAAAATTTAAACCTACAGTGACAATTCTAATTATTAGGACAAACATGAAGATGAAGTCAGCTATGGCTAAGTTAAGAAACCACACAATGTTAACAGTCCTCTTCATTTTGAAGACGGTGAAATAGATGACCAGCCCATTCCCTATTGTTCCAAGAATAAAGGCTAAAGAGTGGCCTATAATGTAGATTATACGAAGACTGAACCTCAATCTTTCATCATATTCATTAGGGATTGGTCCAATGGGTCTTTGTGTGACATCAGGAGTCAGGTATGACTCTGTGAAATTCATCATTTTCCCAGAACAAAATTCAGAAATTCTAAAGAAAAAAGTAAATGAAAACAAAAAGGTTTGGTAGTCAGTTTAACAATTTTGTCATGCATTAGAATCTTACATTTTGCTGTAATATTGCTGTACTGTGTGCATAGGAAAAAGAAATTGACTTTGGGATTAGCATGTAATCATTTAATACCAATAATAATAATAAAAATAATATTAATTAGTAATCATTTAAAACCTGCTAATTTTGGATTGAGTGGAGGACAATTATCGCCCCGTTTTGATGTTGTGCTCCATTTACTTTATTTCCTCAAATCAAGCAGTAAAAGGGAAATGTCTTATCACCAGAACAGAACATGTCCTTATTGTAAGATTCTGCTTAGCTTCTGTTCTAACCCTCAGCCTAAAATGTTTGATTTTCCTATTACTTTTTCTCCTATAGACCATGATCACCAGGGCAAACAGGTAGATTTCGTCTGATCAGCTAGGATACAGCAAGTGATACAAACTGGGCAAAGTTTCTAACTCTTCTATTATATTATTTAATTTTTTGGGTTTTTTGCATTTTTACGAGCACGTTAATACATTAATATACAATACATAATAAACAATTATATATGAAGAAATCGTTCTGTCTTTTATGAATAAAATTTTATATTATGGCATCAAATTAAATTTTTATTATTAATATTATAATTTATCAGATAATTCATCAAATTGTGTTTAGTATGTAATATGTGGTACATCAAAAACTGTAAGACTGACCACCACAAAAGAGGAAGATAAACCATAACCTTGTTAGTTAAAAATAAAATAGGGTAATATGATGGTTTAAAGCAGGTTGCTGGAGGACCCATGAGGTATTTGTGCCTCTCAGGTCAGTTTAATAGACACCAATGATCCTCTTGGCTATCTGTAGGGTGACATTGTTCCCAATGGTCAATAATGTAAGATGCATTCTTCAATGACCCGGATACTAATATACCCCAGGGTTTCACCACGTCAAAAATGGTCCAAAACATATTTGATATAGAAAACTATTCTGGTAATAAAGATGATGTATACAGAGTTTCCACTTTTCGGTGGAAGGACTCTTCCTGTTTTGTAACCCAATCCCTCTGACCCTGATTCCCCTCCATTTGTTCCTCTTTCTGGTCCAACCACAGAAACAAATGTAAAGTGTTACAATACAGTCAACTTTCATTCAACCTCTGGGTTATTGCAATAGTTATTAGCAAGTGTAGCATAAAGGAAGTGGTAAAAAAAATGTTTTTCATAACGGTTGAAGCAATGGGTTATGGACCTGGTGCCTCCAAACATTGTAAAAAAAAAACCCTCTTACCTAAAAGGTTTTCAGGTATACTTTATGTGCTATAATAAAAGGTTTCTTCCTTTTAGTTGTGATGAGTTATTTATTTTTTTTTTTTTGCTAAGGTCATATTCAACTATATTGAGGTCTTTCTTCAAACATTTTTTTGTTGATGTTGTAACTCCGTAACTGAAATTGAGGATGTGAAATGACTAAATTATTGTTCACTGTGGTTTATGGGCCAATGCATTAGTTTTCAACACAGAACCTTCTACAGAACATTTGCTTAAAAATATGAAAATATGCCTAGTCAAAACATTTTAGTTTTGGAAACAATGGGGAAGTTTCTGCTGGGCTTTTATTGCTATCTTTTTATAGAGATTTACATTTCCTTCCTTCCCTTGCTGAAGAACAGACAAGAAATGATTTTTATTCCTGTCCCTTTTGCATACTTTCTCATGTTTCCTGATGGCCTGATGAGTAAAACATTGAAAAAATATCTAATGATAAAAAAAATATATTTTGGCTTGACTTATCTAGAAAACTTTTACAGCCATAGATGTATATATATATAATATAAAATCTAATTTATTTTATTTTTTTTAATATTATTTATATATATATTAAAATAAAATATAAAAATATATAGTAAATAAAATATAATATTATATATAAATAA